>NW_006767633.1:2193111-2198742 GCF_000300595.1 Phanerochaete carnosa HHB-10118-sp | reverse complement strand
AGCTTCTTACAGCCCCACGGACACCTTCGTAGGTCTTACCCTCGCAGTACAGTGCTGCCTGGCAATACCGCTCCCGCAGCTTGTGATTGCCAGTGTTTGTCCTCCCGCAGCCTCCACTGGCTGATCGAGACTATTCGTGTGCCCGCAATCTGCGTACTATGCGTAGGGGACACCAGCAGGCCATAGAGATGACCATAGCACGATGCTTGAGGTACGGAGTGTTCAGATGCTGCCTAATGGCCGGTCCGTGCTCGGGATGTGATGCACGCATTACTCCTTCCCTGTACGCATGAGTAGGTGCACTATCTATACACGTCCGAGTCGGGCCTAGTGTTTGGGACATCAATATTGTAAGTAAGAAGCTGCGGCCTCGCTTTTCTCTCGCGCATCAAGCAAGCGCCTTGCGTTGCTCAAGCACTGACATTTGTACCTCTCTTTTCAGGCTCAAGTAGAGCAGTAGGCTCACACAGGTTTCTCAGAGGCTAATCTGGCGCAATCCACTAGAGTGGGTTAGATCCCTGTAATAACTGTTTGTTTACTGTTTATAAACTGTTTATAAACGTTTACAACCATTTACTGTGTGTTTACAAAAAAAGTTTACACGTAAACTAAACGGTTGGAGCCTTAGCGTCTATTTTTCACTCACCCTGCGACCGCCATGGCCTCTGCAACAGGTATATTACCTCACTGTATGTCCAGCTTGAATATTTTTTTAATATGCATGCGCAGCAACAGGAAAACTCTCACGAGAAGAGTATCGTAAACAAAAGGATCTCGATGCGGCTCGGAAAGCGGGCACCGCACCAGCAGCTGTAGATTCAGAGGGCAAAGTCATCAATCCCCACATCCCTCGTACGTCTCTCTTGCTACAATTTGTGTTCATCTCCTCCTCACTCAACCGACAGAATACATTGCGCAGGCCCCATGGTATCTCGACACAGGCGCACCCTCACTAGCCCACCAGCGTATTCCGGAGTACGATCGCTCCGCAGACAAGCTCGACAACTGGTACGACCGTGGGGCCAAGGCTGGACCTGCAGCGAAGAAGTACAGGAAAGGCGCTTGTGAGAACTGCGGTGCCATGACACACAAACGACAAGACTGTCTGGAGCGGCCGCGAAAGCGGGGAGCAAAGTATACAGGATCGGACATCGCGCCGGACGAAGTAATCCAGGATGTTGCGGCGGGCTACGATGCGAAGCGAGACAGGTGGAACGGATACGACCCAGCGGAGCACAAGAAAGTCTATGAGGAGTACCAGGCGGTGGAGGCAGCGCGACAGAAGCTTAGGGAAGAGGAGATCGACAAGCAGACGACGACAGACTTAGCTGCTGTACGCAAGGTCGCGAAGGCAGGGAAGGAGAAAGCGGAAGGAGAGAAGAAGGACGACGATTTCGGTAGTAGCGATGAAGATGACGAAGATGCGGACAAGTACGCCGAGTCCGCAGACGCTGTCGGTCAGAAACTCGACACCAAGACCCGTATCACTGTGCGTAATCTGCGTATCCGAGAAGACACAGCGAAGTACCTCATCAATCTCGACCCGTCATCTGCGTACTATGACCCGAAAACACGATCGATGCGCGACAACCCACTGATGAATGTCCCGCCTGAAGAAGCCCGCTTTGCTGGCGAGAACTTCCTGCGATACTCTGGTGAAGCCGCCGATGTACAGAAGCTCCAGCTCTTTGCTTGGCAAGCGGCTTCACGCGGCAATGATGTGCATGTAACTTCAAATCCCACCGAGGGCCAGCTCCTTCATCAGCAGTACCAGAAGGCCAAGGAGCAGCTTAAGGATACAACCAAAGTCAGCATTCTAGCGAGATATGGCGGAGAAGAGTACCTCCAGAAGGCGCCGAAGGAGCTACTACAGGGTCAGACGGAGGAATATGTTGAATTCTCTCGGACGGGCCAGATCGTGAAGGGCCGGGAGAGGGCCAAGGCGCGATCGAAATACGCCGAAGATGGTATGTTTGTTGTCCTCAACCTTATGCATAACATTTTAAACGTGCCACAGTGTACATCAATAATCATACTTCCGTCTGGGGCTCTTGGTACGACTTAGCCACGAGCCAATGGGGCTACGCATGCTGCCACTCCACCGTACACATCTCGTACTGTACTGGTCAAGCTGGCATTGCAGCTACCCAGGCTTCAAGTGCGCAGAACCTCCTTGCTTCCTCTTCCGAGCCGTCGACTTCCGCTGTTGCCTCGGGCTCGACAGAGCCAACGATATCCACTAGCGAGACATCAGAAGATCGGCGGCGAAAAGCGGAGAGTTTGTTCTCGAAAAAGCGTCTCGGAGAAGGCGACCTACAGCTTGACGAGAGTCGGCTGGCGGAGGCGATCAAATCTGAGCGCAAGCGGAAGGGTCGTGGTGGTGAGGATGAGTACGAGTGGGGAACTGGGAAGAAGAAGAAAGGCGGCGACACTCACGAAGTTACAGAGGAGGAACTCGGTATGTCTCTTTCTCCCTCCTTGAGGATAATGACGCTAATCGGCTCTATGCAGAGGCATACAGGATGAATAGACGTATAACCGAAGATCCGATGGCCAACTATGTCGACAAAGATCTGTAGACTCCGCCACCCCCAAATTTCCGGCATCCGCACCACATGCGAGGTCCGTCGTGTAATCCACTCTGCACTTCTGCTCTTTCCTGCTTTGTATATTACGCTACGCGAGAGAAGCGTCCCAGCTTACCTGCATTTAAATCCATCCGCTTCGGTGTCTGTCTGCCTAGCGAACAGTTTGGCTATAAACCGGTAAGGAGATCCACTGAGCGTCAAAAGTAAATGAGCACCCATGCCGCTCGGGATCCAGCCATTATTGCAACACGAATTTCAGAGATACTCCCACAAGGTCTTAGATCTTAGCTTGTACGTTTGTAGAAAATTGTAATACATTGATTGGTATGCAATAGGGCCAGTTTCTAGAGCAACTTTTGCATACATAGTGTAGGTTTAATTGCAAAATCTGTACTGCGGCCTAGCAGCCTTACTAATAACTGTTTTTGAAGTTTCCCTTGCTTTAACAAATATTTGAGGCCTTTTCAGATATTTTACATGAGAGAATTCATGCTCTGGAATTTTAGGGAGTAGAAGCGCTACATATCCTCCCAGAAGCCCATATGTACTCTCTGAGTACTCAAACGGCCACCATTAAAAATGCCCAACGACCCTAGAGAAAAGACTCACAAACGTCTAATCGTGCACGAGCTTTCACGAGGACCAGTCTCCGTTGAGACATTCCGACGAGGATTTGTGCAGGATGTTGCAATGCGATGCCGTGGAATTGGCAATCATCATTTTTATCTTACTGTTACAAATAAAACGCAAAATTTTCCCTCCTTTCACGTGACACAATTGCATGTAAACACTGACAACCCCTACCAGAGTGCCCGTGGAGAACCGATGTTAGCCTGTAAGCCAGAGAAGTCTGTCTCGAGCTGTCTCCCTAAGGCAGGAACGTGCTTTTGATAATGTCTGCCGCTGCAAAGCAGTCAGCAACCTGGACGCTGTATTCTTAGAACTATAACACACCTTGCTCAGCTATCGCATACGCAACAGCTACACGCGTCAACCCAATATCAACCATACACGCTCGCAACAGATAGCCTGACGTACATACATTGCAGGTGTGAGGCAACGTTCAGTGGGACAATCGACAGGTCGACGACCCTGAGGTTATTTGTGCAGTACACTTTAAGTTCGTGATCAACAACGCCGCCCTTGTCGCGCGGCGTCATCGAGCAGGTGCCGCACGTGTACCACGTCGTCCCGCAAGCCGTCTTCACGAACTCTGTGTGCCATACATCAATGTTTGAATGTGGCAGGGGGAAGCGGACAGGAATTTGCCCTTAAACTGCTCGCCGTTCTGCACGGCCAGCCCCGGCATGACCTCCTTCTCGATCATGTCCTTCAACGGCGCATGCTGCACAATGTTGCGCACGAACTTGGCGATCTCCATGATCACGTCGAGGTCTACGACGGGGCGTCAGTCGAATGTATATTTGGTAAACAGAGACGACGCAACGCACCACTTCCGTACTCAAAGTATTGCGGGTTGAACTCGGGCTTAACCACCGGGTCGCTCGACGTGATATGCTGCACCGAAACCGTCCGTCAGAACGTGGGCATCGGCAGGCATCACGAGCGGCAGCTAATTACGACGTGCCCCCGCGAGAACGGATGGGGAAAGCGTCGTCGTTTTGAGCCTCTGTGAGGTGCTTGAGTAGCGAGTGACACACATCGTGGACGAAATTAATGCCATTTTGACGCAAGAGTGCGAAGACGAGGTGCGTGGTATCTGTGCGCACATGAAAGAGAGCGCTGAGAAGGATCGAGACCGTGTAGGTGTCAACGGCCACTCCCGATATGCTCATCTCCTGAAAGATCGTCTTGATGCCCTTCATGTCTCGTTTCCATGCGTAGTGTCTAAAAAGAAACGGGTGAAGGAAGTGGCGCTAGGACGCGGGCCTTTGGTCTGCATGTGGGCGAGGATTTGAAGTGCCGTATCGACCTGAGGTCGGCGTAAGAGCCAGTCTAGTACGGTATATATCGTAAACGACCAACACCGCAGGATCGTCGGCGGGAAACGACTTTGCATCGACGAGCTTTCAAAAAGCGTGGAAGAGGGACATAGCGTGCTGTATGCGGCCTTTGCTGAATAAAGAGGTGATGTAGGCTGCGTAGACCACCGCGCCTGAGGTATGCTCCACGGAATGTAATGCATCCCACGTCGCTCGCTCGCGATCGAACCTTTTAATGGAGACGAATCCATCAATGACGGCTGTCCAGACACACATCGGCATTGGCGAGACAAGCTTGCTCACATCGCCCCAAAAACGTTCTGCGACGTCAAACCGGCGGATCCGTATGAGTCTCCAGATGAGTATGACCCAGTGCTTGTCTTCTTTTACCACATGGAGTCGATCAGAATCAACAAGTTTGGATCCCTTGAGATCGATACAGGTATCACTCCGCGAACACTCTTCGAGGATAGCGTTGCTGGCATTCGAGAGGGTGCGAGATTCACTGTCTGGGCCTGATATTCGCTCAACATATCTGCGAAAAGTGGTCAAGGGGAGAGAGCACATCTTCGCGGCGTGAACGCGGGAGGCAAATTTCAACACTTTGTTGAGTAGGCCTAAGTCTTCCGTAATAGCCAGCATAGCCGAAGTCATTGAGTGATACGTGTAGCGGAAAAGGACTTCTTGCAAGAAGGCTTTCACCGCGGAAGAGAATGAGCCCTTCATGGCATGTGCCGTCAGGAAATAGCAGACTGTCCGGGGATGGTGGACCGCTCGCAGGCCTACGGCATGAATGAAACGGTTGTATGATTCCCCGAGACCATGCCCCTGAAATTGCTTGAGGTAGGCTTCACGTTCCAGCATCAGTGTGCTGAGGATGTCGAAAAGGGACAGCACTGCATCAGGATTTCTCTTCAACGTGTAGTGTCGCATGCGCGCCCACAGACCAACACCGTCACGGGGATCCTTTGTAGCTGCAAGTGCCGCCAGCTCGTCAACGACACTGAGATCTATGTAATCGGAAAAACTACGACTTGTTTGAAGGTTTGCAATGAGATCCGAGTACTGGGAAGTACACTCACGGTTCGTGAAGTTGAGAG
>NW_006767633.1:2179057-2193019 GCF_000300595.1 Phanerochaete carnosa HHB-10118-sp | reverse complement strand
AGACGAATCCATCAATGACGGCTGTCCAGACACACATCGGCATTGGCGAGACAAGCTTGCTCACATCGCCCCAAAAACGTTCTGCGACGTCAAACCGGCGGATCCGTATGAGTCTCCAGATGAGTATGACCCAGTGCTTGTCTTCTTTTACCACATGGAGTCGATCAGAATCAACAAGTTTGGATCCCTTGAGATCGATACAGGTATCACTCCGCGAACACTCTTCGAGGATAGCGTTGCTGGCATTCGAGAGGGTGCGAGATTCACTGTCTGGGCCTGATATTCGCTCAACATATCTGCGAAAAGTGGTCAAGGGGAGAGAGCACATCTTCGCGGCGTGAACGCGGGAGGCAAATTTCAACACTTTGTTGAGTAGGCCTAAGTCTTCCGTAATAGCCAGCATAGCCGAAGTCATTGAGTGATACGTGTAGCGGAAAAGGACTTCTTGCAAGAAGGCTTTCACCGCGGAAGAGAATGAGCCCTTCATGGCATGTGCCGTCAGGAAATAGCAGACTGTCCGGGGATGGTGGACCGCTCGCAGGCCTACGGCATGAATGAAACGGTTGTATGATTCCCCGAGACCATGCCCCTGAAATTGCTTGAGGTAGGCTTCACGTTCCAGCATCAGTGTGCTGAGGATGTCGAAAAGGGACAGCACTGCATCAGGATTTCTCTTCAACGTGTAGTGTCGCATGCGCGCCCACAGACCAACACCGTCACGGGGATCCTTTGTAGCTGCAAGTGCCGCCAGCTCGTCAACGACACTGAGATCTATGTAATAGGAAAAACTACGACTTGTTTGAAGGTTTGCAATGAGATCCGAGTACTGGGAAGTACACTCACGGTTCGTGAAGTTGAGAGGTCGGAGCTGCCGCAGAGTCAACCATAGATGAGAGAGAAGGTCTACGTCGTTTAGCTTTTCGGTGGCGGCTTCAAGAAATTCGTCAGGAGGAGCAGCTGTGTCGTCGCCTGTTCGTATGAAGCCCAGAGAAAGCCCAGGGTTAGCTTGGTAGTACGCGATACTGTCAAGGTCAAGGAGAGGGTCTGCCGTGCCGGAAGATGTCGCGTGAATGAGCTGTAGTTGATGCTTAGCAGGCCCAAGCTTCTAGCTTGCTGCAGTGTTAACAGATGGCAGCAGCCAGCGCACTGATGATGACAGACCACGTCGTGCGGCAGGGCTCAGACGAGGGAGTCCTCGCGCTAGGCTGCGCGATATCATGGCCCTCGTATTTGGGTTAAGAAGTCTGGCAATATATCTGACGATTTAAAACTTTTGACGACGTACCGCGCAAGCGACGCTGGTGGCGGACCATGACGAGAAGACGGAGACATGCGCCACCAAGCTAAGGCTTAGCCGGGTATCTCCGGACGCGTCGGCGAGCGGCCTAGCATCAGTACAAGTTCGCTCATGAGGTCAACACCGAGGAAATGCTCACTTTCCGCCATCGTCTTCTGCGTTGCCTGAGAACTGCAGATTTTATTTCACAGAAATGGCGAGAACCTCCACTTTTCGTCTGAGAGAAACAGCGAAAAACCAGTCATCTCGTTCCGTTTCACTGCTTCCGAAGTGCTAGGTGATTCAACAGCTTTTCCTTCCAATCGGACTCTGCATCGAATTTACGAAAAATAGGTCTTGTCCTACCTATCATTTTCAGGCGCATTTAAGTGTAGCAACGGCCCCACGGCCCTTTACTCGGCTAGCGATCCCCTGCAATGTGTCACCAAAGCCATGTCAGCAAACATTATTCTGCGCACACTCCGCAAGCGAGTATCGGCGGGATATAATAATGACTTTGGTCAATTTTACCACGCAGTAAAGTGCAAGGCGGTCAATCACTGCCCATAGATCTTATGCGACTAGTCCAGAATCGACGTTATCGATGTTGATCCCAGGTGAAACGCGTTGACAGGCAAAACTGGCGACCCTGCGTGAAGCCAGCAGCAATGCACTCCCTCCCTCTTTCCTGTTCTTGTTGCAACATTTTCACTATCTACAAATGTCCAGCACCATGACAAATCTCTATCGGACGGTGCGTGCCATATGGCCGCCCGAGCCTAAATTCTCCACCGACCAGATCCCAGACCTGACTGGTAGGGTCACCATCGTCACTGGTACGCCCCTTCCACAGCTACTCCCCGGGCATGTGCTGAGCCTGGACATCAGGCACGAACACCGGCGTGGGCAAAGAGACTGCGAAGGTGCTCCTGCAGCACAACGCCAAGGTGTACCTTGCTGCGCGGACCCGGGCCAAGGCCGAGGCTGCTATCAAAGACCTGAAGGACGCGACAGGCAGGGACGCCATATTTCTAGAGCTGGATCTTGCGAACCTTGCGTCAGTGCGCAAGGCTGCGGAAGAGTTTCTAAGCAAAGAGCGCGAGCTGCATATTCTCTTCAACAATGCGTACGTCTCCGCCTCGTTCCTTCGGAACTCTCAGATCTGACGCAACAGGTACAGCGGCGTGATGGTCCCACCGATAGAACAGCTCACGGCAGAGGGATATGATTTGCAGTTCGGCACGAACGTCCTCGGGCACTGGTACTTCACACAGCTGCTCCTGTCCGCGCTGCAAGCAGACGCAAAGAGCTCCCCTGACGGCTATGCGCGCATCGCAACGGCGAGTAGCCATGGTGCGCATGTCGCCGGGCCCATCGACTGGAACACGCTCCGCGACCATCCGAGCCGTTAGAAGCTTGGTATAGGCATGCTGTATACCTAAAGCAAGCTGGTGGGTTGCATCGCCCATGAGTACATTACCGAATGCGGCTAACTGAGATGCAAAAGCTCAATGCCGTTGTCGCACACGAGTCTTCCAAGCGTTATAAGGACATGAGCATCCTCTGCTTCGCCTGCGACCCCGGTGCAATCAAAACCGAACTGAAGCGCAATGCAAGTCCCCTTCAGCAGAAGTTCACGGTGAGGACGAGTCTCTGTAAACGGAATGACAAGCCTGACTCGATTACCCCTAGGACTTCACGTCACACGAGCTGTGGTACGGTACACTTACGCAGCTGTGGGTCGGGACGATGGAGGAGGCGATTCAGTATAATGGCGAGGTATGTACGTTTCAAAAAGCAACATTAACGCGCTCTAATGCCATCTGTAGTTCATCATTCCATACGCTCGCCCGGGCAAGACGCAAGCTCAGATGTACGACCCCGAGATTGGTAAGCGCCTGTGGTTGTACATGGAGGAGGCGGTCAAGACCAAGTAGCCTTATTTTCTTGAACATTGACCTTTTCCTGCCCCTGCCACTATGCATTGCATGTGGCGCTGAGCCACGCATCATGTCGTATACATCCTGGAATATTCGTCTCCTGGCAGTTTATAAAAATAAAAATAAAATAAAATACTTTTCTGCACAAATATCACGGCACGTTGGAGTGAATATGTAACGTTGCAGTGCCTGGTGCGCCCATGCTCCTTTTCCAACACGGGAACGACTCTTGCTCTCAATCCATTCACGATGAATGCAATACATCATTTAACCATTGGATTCAATTCAAGCTCTCAAAAATCGCTCTATCACGCATATTCATGTGACACCGTATGGCATAGAGGAACGAGCTGCCAAGTACACTTCGTGAACACCTCTCCAGTCATGGGCCAGTAGCATGTGTTGACTGGCAGGTGAGTGTTGGGTGTCCCATCGTTAGACACCATTTATCATCTCGGCTGGTACACCTGGGCCGCTATCCTACGAAAGCAGAGAGCGTCTCGAAAACAAGCTAGTGTGCTCCTGAGCTATACCTGAACGCGGGGGTGCGCCCGTCCGTCCTCCACCGACGCTCCACCGGTGCTACGTTCATCGATCGGGGGCCAAGCAAACTGAAGACTCGTGTTTTGCGAACTACTAGCCGCGTCGCCAAGGGCCCGGAGCTTGAAAGTGAAGCGGGAGAGCGCTATGGAGAATAATCTGACAAAATATGGTCAGCATCCAATAGCACTGCAAGGTCTCTTGCTGGCAGCAGCAGTACTTACACGTCGGTCAACGCGGGCACGTCGGCATATAACTGACAACGAACGTAAGGTAAGGATGGTGAGAGGTGGGTCATCGAGTCAAGTCTTACCGATTGGTTGACAGAGAGTAGACTGAGGCCAGCAAGGACAAGAAGAATGCTCGTGCACTGTCAGCTACGAACGCTCGCGGAGAATGTGACTGGGGACATACCCAGAATACATTGTGCCTCAGCTTGATGTCAGTATCAAGCACGTCCTGGAGGGTTAACGGTACTCACCGTCTTTCCATAACGCCGCAAAAAGCGGCGAGTCGATGTGGAGTTTTTGCAAGGCGAACATCAGTCTTGCTGTTTTGAACCATGTTATTAAGAGGACGACGCTCTCCGTGAAGAAGGTAAAGACCGATCCAACGGCCACTGTGGATACTTCAGAAAAGCGCTTGCTCTGCTCAGCGAACATGCACACTCACAGCTTAATGTGAAGG
Source organism: Phanerochaete carnosa HHB-10118-sp (assembly GCF_000300595.1). NCBI lineage: Eukaryota > Fungi > Basidiomycota > Agaricomycetes > Polyporales > Phanerochaetaceae > Phanerochaete > Phanerochaete carnosa. The sequence goes on along the minus strand of NW_006767633.1, from coordinate 2,188,576 downwards.
AGCTGTGTATGAGCACTACAAAGCTACGTAGAATATGGGGCTCACAATATCTTATTATCGACAGTAGACTCAAGAGAGCTATACTGATTGCATCCTACCAGAGGAGGCAATTGTGCGCGTATGTCCAGCTTGAAATCATAGTACTGTTAAGATGTTCAATCCAAGGTAATAATCTATGCACAGAACGGTAGCTTACAAAGTTCACGCCGGGTCCCACAAGTCCTATCGCCAGCACAAGCGCAGCCGATATGCAGCTTCTGTTAGATATCCCATATATGCGCAGAGCAGAAAACGCTGCCGGGCGAGGGTGAATTAGGCTTTGCGGCGAAGTTGCCATGGTGTCAAGATTCTAACTCGCCTGCCATTGTGATGTGCATGATCATGGTGCACGTCTCACTGAAACGCCAGATGCCGTTACATCTGCGCAACGTGAGAGTTATAGTCAAAACTTGAAGCAAGGAGCTTACATCTGTGGTGAAAGATAAGACGCACAGAACTCAAAGCACTAACAGCGCAAAGACACATACATCGTCAGCGTGACTTGGAGCTTGGTGCAGCCGTGATGCCATGCCAGCGAAGCGTGCGAGGCGGTTGGCAAACATGATGTATCTGTTTATGAGGTAGAGATAGGTGGTCAGCGAGAATTTACGCCTCCAGATATGTGCAATCTCCTCTGAAACGGTCAGCAGACAGTCGTAGCAGAAAAGAACTGCAAGATTATCAGCTGGTAGATTGGGATAAATAGCTCTTCCACTACATACTAGTGGCCACAAGTTCCAAGTACGTGCCAATAGTCCTTCAGAAGAGAGCATCAACGATTTGAGCTGACGAGATAGAGGTCACTTGACATACGCATTGAACACATCCTGTGTGTTCAGGTTCTCCATGTCGGCCAGCGACATCAATGCAAAGCTGCTGCATGAGAATCCACTAGGATGCAAGACAATGATACTTCATGTCACAAAGTATATATGCGTAGAGAAAGACGGCCTTGGATCCGGAGGTCAGCAGATCCGAACAGCGAGCATAGCAACCAGCGAATATCGTAGATACTTAAGCCCATCGTGATTCATTAGTGGCAACAGGTATACAGAACAAATGTACAGGTCTTTTGTGACAGATTGTGAGCTGTTGGATTTCGGTGCAGTTTGAACCTTGGAGTGAATGCGACCATCACGGCGCCCTGACCAGTAACAGCCTGATTGACGGCTGGCAAGATTGCTGGCTTGTACTTGTTGTAATACTGCGCCCAAAGATTCCCATTACATGTTGACTGGGTTCAGAGAATGCAAAATAAACTATTCAGAGTACGGAGCGAAACAGACGAGATGAAGGAGAAGTGACCGAGACTGGGTCTTGCCATGGCCTTCCGGCCTCCGCCGGGTCATCGACGCCACCACGCCGATGGGACGCCAATTCAAGCAAGCTCCCGAACTGCCCAGATTATCTTACATAAGCAAAAGGTCCGTGCGCGCGCGCTGCTATAAGAATCTGCGCCTGCCTGCTGTGAATCCTTACCACTCTGGCCTTTTGGCTTAGATCAAGTGTAGTATCTGTTCTTAATAGTTTAACCACTATTATGAGGGCACCGCCCTCATTATTGGTTATCAAATTTTTGCCGCCCTTGTCCCTCGAGCTCTGCTTGCAACTCGGGGGCGTGATGACCTTGCCACTGCAGTACCGGCTTGCGTCGTCGGGGGATCCCTATCTCTTTTCCTTTGCTCTGTGTTCCTCACCTGCCAGTTGGTCGGTGTGTGCATCGGGCAAAAGAACTGGGAAACTGGGAATTAGTCCTCAGATTGGGTTTATCTCAATTGCTACGGTGTTGATATGTCATCTTATTGGATTTGGTGTTATCATAGTGAAGTTGGCAGCTCTACATTCTCATTATGTGCAGAAGCCTAACCGTAGCTTTGCGCTATTATACCATAGGTTACATTGCGTCTCCCACCATCAATACCATTGGTGCCCTAAGGCTGCGAACTTATGTTGCTATGCCCACGAGCATGATAGGTTTCGCACAGAAAAGGTAGCCAACAAATTTACAACTGTATTATGCCATCCGAGAGTACACTAATGATACAGATTGCATTGCGGTACCTTACGAGCTGTTGTTCTCGCCGAGACCAACAGCGTTCTTGACGCGCTGGCCAATCGAGGGCTGCAAAGCGATGACGTGAGCGCGGATAGCCACCATGCGCATCGCGTACACATTACCTGAGTGCCTTCGTTGCTGTTGCCGGAGACGGCATCACCGACCTGCTGGGTGGTGGACTTCTGGCTCTAAAGCAGATTTATTAAAATCTCGCGCCATCTAGTGCAGAAGACGGTAGCGACTTACCGCAGGCTGAACAGTGGACGCAGCGGAGTCAGCGTTCCCCTTGAGCTTATCGCCCAAGTGCTCGGTGGTGGACTTCTCAGAGTCGGGCTGCACAGGCGCATCGTCGGCATCGTGTCACACGACATGCAAAGCACTTGTCCGTACCTTGATCGCAGCGCCGGCCTTGTCGGTGAAAGACTCGCGGAAGTTGTCGGACATGATGATTATAAGAAGTGCTTGGAGTTGTGGAGTACAGAGATGAGTGGGTATTCGGTTGGTGAGGACGATTTATACTCGCGTCGAGCCTTATATACCTCCCGCCGGGCCCGCTCTGGGACGAAAAATCGCGTCATAGCGGGCGCGTCGTCATCGACGGTGGGGCCCTCCTCGCAGCAGTCGTGGAGCGGGCGACGCATCTGCGTCACATGCTGTCAGAGTGGCGCGTGTCCCGAAACCGCGCTTCGGCCCATCTTGTCCCCGGACGACGCAAGCCTAGGCCCTAGGCGCACATGACGAAGAGACGTATGGGCCTGAAGGCGCTGCGTTCGTCACGTCGCAAAGTCGTGCCCGCGGGCTAACACGCGCCATCCTCGATACGTTCCCGATCGTCAAGTTCGATCGCGTGGAGGACGCGAGGGCGCCGGTGCCTATACCGAAGGACATCGAGGCGGCAACCGTGGAGGTAAACAAGACGCGGCACACGGAACAGCTCGAGCTTGCTGAGCTGCCTGCTGTCCGGGCGATGCTGGCTACGGACAATGAAGACGACAAGGAGCCCGCATATGGGGTCTCAGAGGAGATGCGGCGTGGGAGTCTCGAGGCGGGCTCGAGCTCGTCTCAGCTGTCAACGCCCGTGGTCAGGCCGAGGATACCAGCTGCACGTGCCGAAGCGTCCACGTCCTCCGCCATGAGCATGGGCGACCAAGATCTCGTCCCTGACGCCATTGGTCGCGAAACGTGTCCGATCTGCATCGTGGACTTCGAAGAAGGGGACGACTTGCGCGTGCTGCCGTGCGAAGGGCACCATCGCTTCCATCAGCAGTGCGTCGACCAGTGGTTGCTCGAACTTTCAGGCAGCTGTCCGCTTTGTCGACAAGGTGCGTTCTACTGCCTCATCGTACCGTTCCTGTGCGCTCATTATGACGCAGACTTTCATGTGCTCGAAACGATGATGCACTCGACTGACGGCCACGGTGATCTCCCTCCACCGCCCGAGTTTGGGAACAGCAGGCCACTGTCGACTGCCGGAGCAAGGTTTTCCCGGTACATTCGTCTGGCTCGGCGCACGAGACGTCGTAATCGCGAGGGCGTCCCGCACGGATATGACCCGACGAATCCTCCCATGCCTCCAGCTCCCGAGACGACGCTCTGAGGACTATGATGCCTGTATCACATGCTCCCCCGTCTTTCCTCTTTCTGCTCTCGTTCTCTGCCTGTTTTTGGTGCTTTTCGGATCTGTTGCCGTGTATTATATCTCGCCCTGCACACTCGATATCTCGCCCTGCACACTCGATATTGCTGGCCTTCGCATACGCTGTATATACGTGGAGTATTGTATAGTCCTAATGTTGCTGTCTCACCGCCTGCACGAGGCCCATAGCGCTCGGGGTGTCGGATGGCACGAACGGCCTGCCAAACATGTCAGGAAATACACTGCTAAGTGCCTGGGTGCGTTACTTACACCTGAGATGATCACTACACAGAAAAGTGCGGACACACAGCCCGTGATAACGTACAGAATTATCCTGCCGGGTGAATTCAATCAGCTCTCCATTCACCACAAAACAAGGCGAGTTTCTTACATGGCGAGGCTGGATCGAGGGTTCGACGACGGGTCACCATTGGTTGATGAGACTTCCGAGTTGCTCCCGTTGCCCCCCAAACTAGAGTCTCCTGTTGCATTCGAAGCAACGAGCGCGGCAAAGAGGAAATTCGGGGCTTTTATAGTGCCGAGCGTGAGCGAGGCGTTCACGATGGCCACAGACTCGTCGAGCAGCGTGGCATTGAAGTTTTGGTACTGTGACTGATTGAGGGCCTTGTACTCGACCTCGATCATCCTACGGGCGGACATGTGAGCGTCAGCGGAGGCGAGCGAGAGGCAGAGAGAGAGCGTGAGTACGTACTGCGACGCGGAGAGCGACGGCGAGGAGAATATGTCCATCACTTGATCGAAGTTCTCAGGGTTCGCATAGTCAGGGTTGATAACGCAGCGTTCGCTGTACGCAGAATAGAGGAGCTAGGGACATGTTGTATCAGCGCATAGTCGATGGAATGGAGCGAGGACTGACCGCAGAGACGGCGCCCCTGTCGCGGGCGAGTGTGAAGATGTCGTCCTCCATGGACGCATCGGTGGAGTTAGCGTCACAGGAGACCAGCGCGATCCAGGGCGTCGTGGCTGATAAGCACAGTGGTCAATTGCAGTGTCTCTTAGTCATCGGACCGCCGCCCTGAGCACAAAACAAAGTTGTTCGACTTGCAGTACACAGAAGATGAGCTCCTGGCGCGCTTTCAAAGAGGCACCTGTCTTCCCACGTCGTTTGACCATCTTTTATGATTGATGATGCTTGCGACAAGGCCGAGCAGCGAACCCGTGTTCCGAGACAGTACTCACTAGTATCATTCGAGAGCTTAAACTCCGAGAAGTGGACAAGAACGCCCTGCGCTACCACTCAGAAACCCTAGAATTCTCCGAGAGTCGATGACGCACCTTGCTAATCCCATCGCTGTCTGCTCCTACTAGCTGGTAGGACACATCCTCGGCGTACTCCCCTCCAAACCACTCCAGGACGAGTTGTGAGGGGCTGGTGGAATTATCGTCTGGGAAAGTATCGTTTGTGGGTGATGCGGGGATGTAAGCTTGTACAGAGGACCAGAGTGACGATCCTATGACAGCGAAGACTAGCATCCATGACGTGAACAACAGCGCGGGCCGTGAGTAGAACATGGAGGGAGGCCACTAGTGTCGTCGCGGACGAGGAGTGCACATCCAAAGCGAGGCAGACAGGTTTAAGAGGGAGCGGAGAGCGGGTCAGGCTGAGGATATATGACCGTGAGCCTTCGAAGCTTTGCAGCCTCGCTCTCCCAAGCCACAGTGCTCCCGGCATCGCGCCCCTGCGGGGCGTGCCCGAGACGCCCAAAACACGCTCCTTTCCTGTATACAACTGCCAAGGGTGCCCGCCAGCTTCCCTATTTTCTCGGCACTCGGATTCTCTTTCTGTTATACCAACTCCTCGATAGACGGAGCGAACTGCCTGTCAATCGGCGCAGCGTACTTGTGGCCCGGGTATAGCACGACTTTCTACTATGCCGTTTCAAAGCATCACCAATAGTGCCACTAAATCATCGGTTCACACAATACAATTGGCTGAGATACAAGTCGCAACCCGTCTAAGCTGGGCGAAGGAGACAGCAAGGTGAGGCGATTATAGTACTAGTGATGGAGTGCCCGTGCCGCATACAATAGGAACATACACAAACTATTGGGATATTCTGTACGAAAGTCGTGCACAGGTTCAGTACCAATCCTGAATATCCCACATCTCCTTGATCTTCTGAGAGAGTCTATCTGCGCCCTCCAGATTTGGCGAGCAGCTGTACAGCCCGCGGAGGCTGCAAAGCTTCACCAGGTTGTCCACCCCGATCTTAGCAAGCACTTCGGCATTCGGATTCGACGCAGCGGGAAGTATACATGAACTTTGAATGTCTAGTGACGGGGAGATATGCAATTTCAACGCCGCTCCTTAAACTTCCACATCTCCCTGATCTTCTGACACAGCGTATCAGAGTCCTTCAAGTCCGGCGAGCAGCGATACAGCCCGCGGAGGGTGCAAAGTCTCACCAGGTTGTCCAGCCCGATCTTCCCAATCTCCTCGACGGCTGGATCCTGCTCTCGTCGTACAAGCTTCTCGATAGCTAGCCCAAACGGCTTGTCGAGCTGCACAGTATACTTGTGGTAAAGTGCGATTCTATCGACAGGGTCTTCGATGTCCCACCGCAGTTTGTCCAGATAGATGCTGTGTACTGCGCCGAAGTCCCATCGATGTGCGAATTCCACAACGGTAAGCCAGTCCTGAGTTGGGGGTGGAGGGCTTTCGACTGGCAGTGTGTCATAGGCTGGCATGTCAATCTTATAGCTGGAAATCGGCTCGGAAGTCAAAGAGATGTACCGTTTGAGCGTTCACGCAACTTCACGGTAAACATGCCTTGGACAAATTGCGTCCAGTACGGTTTTCATGTCTTCGGAGGTGATATCATCGAAGGTCAACGGATTCTCCCTATGACTGCCTTCACCGTACGGAGGCTCCGATACCGGCTGCGAGCATCCATATTCAGATTCCAATCTCTGCTTGAGCATAGGCGAGTTGAATTTGACGATGCGCTCGTCGATCTCGAAAATAGTGTCCTCTGCCTGGGGCCACAGATACGTCGGTCAGCATTTTAACAAGATCTGGAGCCATGTCCATACTCTGATGTAAAGGATCTTGACGTGATACACATCTGATAGCTTGAAAGCAGCCATGAATGGAGTCGATGAGAGCTGAGATACGATGTGAATATGTCTCGAGGTGTGTTGGAGAGGAAAAGGGCTCTTCATGCCTCTTTATACTCTGCAGACGTCCTGTGCAGCATTTCCTGCATATAGTACGGTGGTCAAGATGGCGCCACTGGTCACCGGGGGTATCCTTTAGGGGAGGTCCGCATAAAGGTATCCTTGTAATGTCTTGTTCTAGCTCTGCGCTGTCCGAATCGATACAAGAACCGTTGCAGGTGACTCGACGCACGCTCGTCAGTTGTCCGTCAGAGCTGTCAGCTAGATTCGTGACCACGACGCGACGACCTCCGAAAGATGCTCGTCGCCGCACGAAGAATAAGACGAGCCGTTCAAGATGCAGGGCGCAACACGTTGTTCGGCAAGAGCTGATGGCATGCGGGGCTTTGCTGCGGTAGACCTGGAAAAGGCAGACAGAAAGACATATTATGCCGCGTTAAAGCTTAGAAGAGCATAGCCACACCTCGTCTCGTCATTGAGAACAACGTTGGCCCACATGGTACAATTAGCTGTGATACAGGGAGGTTCCGCCTAAAATGAGTGTACAAGCAAGATGATCACAGCGATAGCGTGCCGCGTACAAGAAGGTATAATGTGACAATGGTATAAGAGAAGCCTGAGAAAGAGCTGATGGCAGAACTCGTAACAGTGTCGGGCCTGGGACTCGGGTGAGACTGTATTCCGGCAGACGATAAGGGGGACTCACGGTTGAGCATTAGAGTCGTCAGAATAGGATGGGCAAAGGTCAGTTGAGCTATATTCGCAATTTGTAAGGGATTTATATGCCAAATGAGGGTATATCCATACTTGGGGTTCGCAGGGCAGCAGACCCCGTAGGTTTGGTTAATGCTACCGAGCGCGGCCGCGTTGTGACCGCCTGCCCAGTCGTCGACACAGGATACGATCTCGTAGCTGACGTTCCAGACGCCAAAATCCTAAATAACGAACAGGTATGTCGACAAGAGGGATACGGGAAGAGAGGGAGGCCACGTACTGAGTATCCATAAAGCGAGACATTGCTAGGAAAGAAATTGGGAGAAATTGAAGACGAAGGCCAAGCAAGGTCGAAATTAATGTATTGCTCTCCTCTACATGTAATGTCAATCTCATTGTACTCCAATGATGAATAGCATGCGCACGAGTTGGGATGGCCAGGCGTGGCAGAGCACAAGCCAGTCCCTCCACCAGGACACAGGTCGGTGACCTTGACCACCACACTACTTGCAACAGTGGGGAAGAATGGAGGAGTTGGCGTGTACGTGTTCAAGAGGGTCAAGTTGAAACAGCGTCCGCAAGCTGGACCATAGGCGATGCTGCTCCCGAAGGCTGCCTGACTCATGGCGGCGGTCGGGTAGTGAGTGCTGTCTGCAGTGCAGCCGCAGGCCGCGATGTAGTTATCTGGCAAGGTATAGTGAGTCATGGTCGCTGTTCCCGAGGGCGGATACTGCAACCACTGCGCGAGGGCTGTGGGTATCCATGCGAGAGTGAGAGTGAGAGCGTGAAGCTGGAGCAGCATGATGGGTATCGAGAGAGCGACCGAGCCTGAAGGAGTGGACTGGGGCGGCGCATGGGCGGCGCAGACAACGCAGGGCAGAAAGATGAGGATCCGGGGCGAGGACCAGCGACTGCGATCAGAGTCTCAGCTTGAGCATTGTGGCGCTCGGGAAGTCACGTGATTTGGCGCTTGCTCGCGCCATGCCGCGATTTGGCAGTTGTCCGCAACGTCGACGAGCGCGCACAGCCCCCGCCTCGCGTCGCTCACACCCGCAGCGATGAAGGCCCTCTACCCGACCTCGCATCACATCCCCTCCCTCTCCGAGGCCGCCCTCGCCCTCAAGATTGCCCGGCACTCGCCCTGCTCCATCTGCACCGCCGAAATATGCCCCGGACTCCACCCGCCGCCCATGTTCGAGCTCGTCCCGGACTCGGACGACTCCTACGACTGCGGCTACCTTTCCAGCTGTGCCTGCGGACACGAGGCCGCAGACCACGGCGCGGATTTATCCCAGATCAGCCGCGACGAGTTCAAACGCCGAGGCCGTGTAGCCGTGCGCATTGATGAACTCTTGCAGGTGAGCCATCGGCGAATATTCTGTCCTATTTCTACCCAATCTTGACGCTCATCTGTAGGTACTTGGCTGTGAAGTCATCTTTCTAACTAGCTGGCTCACGTCTGACCTCCTCTGGTCCTCTGGCCTTAGGATGACGATCGACTCCTCGACTTCGACTACACCAACAACGACATCGAGTCGTTGCGACAGCAGATGACGCTGCCCGAGGCGGCAGACAGCCCGTCCTCCGATATTCTCGGCTCGCTGGGTACGCACAACCCTAGCGCTTACGCTCCTTCACTTTCTCACCAACTCCTGTGCGCAGTCCCTTCAGAATCCGAGGAGAAAGGCCCGCTCTCGCCCGCTTCCTCTTTCCTGAGCGAAGCCTTCGACGGCGACGGCGAGCCGCCCCCGAAACGCCGGCGCGTCTCCTACTCATCGCTCAGCTCCGACTCGCTCTCCTCCGAGGACGAGGAGAAGCCGCTCGCTGCGGCGGCGGCTGCGTCGTCGCGTCCAGAGCAGCAGCAGCAGCAGCAGCCATCACCCGAGATGCCGCACAAGTCGCCTGTGTTGCGGAGCGGCAAGGGACGCGAAGGGCG
>NW_006767633.1:2172733-2178864 GCF_000300595.1 Phanerochaete carnosa HHB-10118-sp | reverse complement strand
CGCCCATGTTCGAGCTCGTCCCGGACTCGGACGACTCCTACGACTGCGGCTACCTTTCCAGCTGTGCCTGCGGACACGAGGCCGCAGACCACGGCGCGGATTTATCCCAGATCAGCCGCGACGAGTTCAAACGCCGAGGCCGTGTAGCCGTGCGCATTGATGAACTCTTGCAGGTGAGCCATCGGCGAATATTCTGTCCTATTTCTACCCAATCTTGACGCTCATCTGTAGGTACTTGGCTGTGAAGTCATCTTTCTAACTAGCTGGCTCACGTCTGACCTCCTCTGGTCCTCTGGCCTTAGGATGACGATCGACTCCTCGACTTCGACTACACCAACAACGACATCGAGTCGTTGCGACAGCAGATGACGCTGCCCGAGGCGGCAGACAGCCCGTCCTCCGATATTCTCGGCTCGCTGGGTACGCACAACCCTAGCGCTTACGCTCCTTCACTTTCTCACCAACTCCTGTGCGCAGTCCCTTCAGAATCCGAGGAGAAAGGCCCGCTCTCGCCCGCTTCCTCTTTCCTGAGCGAAGCCTTCGACGGCGACGGCGAGCCGCCCCCGAAACGCCGGCGCGTCTCCTACTCATCGCTCAGCTCCGACTCGCTCTCCTCCGAGGACGAGGAGAAGCCGCTCGCTGCGGCGGCGGCTGCGTCGTCGCGTCCAGAGCAGCAGCAGCAGCAGCAGCCATCACCCGAGATGCCGCACAAGTCGCCTGTGTTGCGGAGCGGCAAGGGACGCAAGGGCGGCAAGGCGCGCGGGAAAGTCGCACGGCGCGGCGGCGGCAAGGGCAGCGGTGCTCGCGGCGGCAGTGGCGGCGTCGGTGGCGGCGGTGCAGGTAGCAAGTCGAGCAAAAAGTCCAAGGGACACACCGCGCCGGCGCACAAGCCGCCGCCGACGGAGGCCGAGCGCGCGGAGATGGAGCGGCCGGGTACGAATGGCGCGGGTGGGGGCGGCGGAGGCACGGACGCCGTCGCGGTCAAGGTTGAGGACAAGATGGACGCGGGCCAGCTCTCGCGGCTCGTCACGGGCGTGACGGTCGATGCCGGCGCTGGGGCCACGTCTGCTGCGGTGAGTTGGCGCCTGCTGCCTTTACTTTTTTCACTCTCTCTCACAACACACACATGCTCACCGTGCGCCGCCGCCGACAGCCGGGTGTAAAGCCCGAGAAGCCCTCGATGGCGGAGCTGCGGCAGGGCATCATCAAGATCGTGCCGGTCGAGAACGACCACCAGCCGCGGTCGCTGGCGATCCTCACGGGCCTCAAGACGCTGTTCCAGAAGCAGCTGCCCAAGATGCCCCGCGAATACATCGCGCGTCTCGTCTACGACAGCAACTCGAAGTGCCTCGCGATCGCGAAGCGCGGGTACAAGGTCGTGGGCGGGATATGTTACCGGCCCTTCCCGCACCGCAAGTTTGCCGAGATCGTCTTCTTCGCCACCGCATCGGTGGACCAAGTGAAGGTGCGCCGCGCTCTCCGCGCCTTCCGCGCCTTTACGCTCTCGTGCTGACGGCCCGCGTGCGTGCGTGCACAGGGCTACGGCAGCATGCTCATGGACCACTTCAAGGCGCACATCCGCCGGACGTACCCGGACACGTTCCACTTCCTGACGTACGCCGACAACTACGCGGTGGGCTACTTCCGGAAACAGGGCTTCACGAAGGACATCACGCTCGACCGCGCCGTCTGGGCAGGCTACATCAAGGACTACGAGGGCGGCACAATCATGCAGTGCACGCTCCTCCCCCGCGTCGACTACACCCGCACCCGCGACATCGTCGCCCGCCAGCGTGAGGCTATCCTCGAGAAGATACGCGAGCGCTCGCGCTCGCACATCGTGTTCCCCGGCCTCGACGCCGCCCTCTGGGCGCAGTCGCCGTCGGACGGCGGCGCGCCGCTCGACCCGAAGCAGGTCCCGGGCCTACGCACGTATCTCCCGCCCGCTCTTGCCCGCAGAGCTCCTGTTTTTTCGCCCCATACTGACGCGCGCGCGTTTTCCGCAGGTGAGAGCGGATGGACGGCAGCGATGGCCATGTAGTACGTCTTTCTTTTTTTTGTGCCTCACCTGCCCCGGTTTTTTCTAATGACAAACGGCTGGCTGGCTGACGCAACACACGGCAGCGCCCGGCCCAGCGCGCGCAGCACCGAACACGCCGCGATGGAGAAGCTGCTCTCGGAGCTGCAGAACCACACGCTCGCGTTCGCCTTTCAGAAGCCCGTCAACGCGGACGAGGTCGCGGACTACTACGACGTCATCAAGGAGCCCATGGGTGCGTGCGTGCGTCGGTGTGGCGGGAGCTCTCCTGCGCCCTTCCTCCTCCTCCCCTCTCTCCTTCTCTCTTCTTTTCTTTCGTTTCCGTGTTTGTCGCCCTACCCAGAGTGCTGACGCTGCACGTGCGCCGCCCCCTACAGACCTGTCGACGATGGAGCACAAGCTCGACACGAACCAGTACGCGAACGTCGACGCGTTCCTCGCCGACGCGAAGCGCATCTTCGACAACTGCCGCACGTACAACGCCGAGGGCTCGTCCTACCACCGGAACGCGACCAAGCTCGAGAAGTTCCTCAAGGACCAGGTCGCCGCGCTCAACCTCAAGAAGGAGGAGTCGTAGTGCCCTCGCTCGGGGTTTCCGGGTTTCCAGGGGTTCTCCTTTTTTTCTGCACCCCCCTCGGCCGGGTCCCACGTTTGTGGCTTGCGCTGTACAAACATTTAGCTCACTAGCGCTCGCTCGCTGTAGTACCACTAATGTATTCTCACAATAAGACCTGGCTCGCGTAATGTTCCATTCAGTCGCTGGAAGTCATCTGCTTTTACGACTTGCGAGACTCGGTCGCCTGCTAAGGCTCGCCGCACAATCGCGAATCACTTCGTAGGACACGCAAGCGCCTGAAGCGCCTGCCGCACCTGTCCGGAAGCTCGAGCGTTATCTGAAGTCCAAAGGGTTCGATTACAATTGTCTAGTAGTTCTACACATGGCGATGCAGGAAGAGTATAATGTACAGAACTCAAAAACGCCGCACGGCCGTTCGTCACCGCTGGCCGTAAGACGTGGTCGCGTAGCCCTCTGCAGAACCGCGTCAGTCACCCTGACGCCTGGCAAGACAGAAAAGAGACCAAAAAAAAAAAACTCACTGTTGCCGATGATGACGTTCGCCGGGAGCTGGGGCTTGCCCTGGAAGAAGTTCTCGAGGATCTGCTTCGTGCCGTTGGCGTAGCGCAGCTGCGCGTCGAGCGTCGTGCCCGAGTAGTGCGGGACCATGCCGTTGCCGCCGCCGAGCGGGTTCTGCATGTACCGCCACGGGTGCTCCTTCGGCGCGGGCTGCACGTTCCACACGTCGCCCGCGTACCCGTTCAGCTGCCCGCTGTTGACCGCCGCCGCGACGTCCTCGGCGTTGCAGATCGCGCCGCGCGCGGTATTGACTGCAGAGCGCAGTCAGTAATTAAAAGAAAATGCGTGCGAGGCGAGGTGGAAAGGAGACACGCACCGAGCCAGGCGCCCTTCTTGAAGTGCTTGAGCAGGTCCTTGTTGATGAGGCCCATCGTGCCCTCGTGCAGGGGCGCGTTGACGGTGACGACGTCGCACTGGGAGACGAACTGCTTGAGGTCCTCGACGCGGCGCGCGTTGACCTCCTTCTCCCGCGTGGGGTCGAGCGCGTTGTAGTCGTAGTAGAGGAACTCTTTGCAGTTGAACGGCTGCAGGCGCTGCAGGATGCGGAAGCCGATGCGGCCCGCGCCGAGCGTGCCGACGACTTTGCCCTCCAGGTCAAACGCGTTGCGCGCAACGTCCGAGACGAGCCAGTCGCCACGCTTGATCATCTGTGGGTGCGCGGTCAGTCCACCTGTGTGTGCGACGGAGATACGAAGGACGCACCTCGTGGGCAGGGACAAAGTTCCTGACGAGCAAGAGGATGCTCATAACCGCGTGTTCAGCGACGGAGACGACGTTCGAACCGGTGACCTCGATGACCTCGAGGCCCTTCTCGGCGGCAATGTTGAGGTCGACGTGGTCAGATCCGACACCAGCGGTGACACAGAGCTTGAGGTTCTTGGCCTATCCATGACCCAGTTAGCAATGATCTTATGATCACGGGCGCGTATCATATACCTTGTCAAGAAGCTCCTTATTGAGGTATCCGGGATGGAAGGGTGTCGTGATGACAACATCAGCCTGTAGAAGTTCGTAAGGGACACTCGCAGATATGCAAAGGTCGAAAGCTCCATACATCGTGGATGTTCTTGTGGAGGAAGCTGTTGGGGCCCTCTTTGTCATCTGAGACAAGGTATTCGTGCCCCTGGGACTCGAGCCAGGAGCGAATGCCGAGCTGCGAACAGGTCCCGCGTGAGAAAGCGCGGCAGACGCGTCGAGTGCGGGAGGACACGAACCTCGTTCTCGACAGTGCCGAGGAGGCGGGGCTCCTGCTTGGCAGCCTCGCCACCCTTGTAGAGGATGGCGAGGATCTTCATGTTGCGCGAGGCCTGCTTGCTGAACGCGGCAGCCTGGGCATTGCGGACGCTACGAGACGCACCGCGTCAGCCGCGGCTGAGAACGCGCTGTACGGTGGACCCACCTGGCTTGGATAGCACCTGTGCGAGCTTTTGCGAACATGACGACGATGGAGAGTGAGGTATTAGTTAGCTAGAGGGCTGATGTGTTGCGAGATGAGACAGGAGGGGCGATGATGATCTGAGCAGTCTGCCGGAGGGCTTTATATACGTGGAGTGCATGTGGGGAACCATCTGCGTGCTAAACGGTACCTGTGCATGAAGGGCAGACGCACATATTCTGATAGAACGCTTGCCGGCTTTGCGCGATGGGAGAAGGAGGGAATTCCAAATATGAGTGCCGATATGGAAAGCCGTGGCTAGGCTCCGAGGAGGCCATGTCCCAGACAGACGAGACGCCGGGGCCGGCGATGAGCCGTGTTTGGAACTGGAGGTGTGCCCCACGGGGAACTTCGCGACATACGGCGGAGCGGCAGCGTTGCCTCCGGGGTGCGGAACCGGCTGAAGCGAGGCGCCCGTTGTGGGCTACGAGCCCGCCCGGCGCTCGAGCGCCGGATGAGCTCGGTGTGAGACGGCCTCGTCGCGAGATGCCCCGAGACTTTGCGAGAGCGGTGCACATCGCTCCATTTCAAGAAGGCGACTTGCCTCGCACAAGTCCTGGCGCTACGTAATGGCCCTACCACCGTCCACCGTGACGCTGCTGACAGAAAGCGTCAGCCAGGGCCGGAGTCTATCATGCACAGGCTTCTATACTCTCACCGGTCTGTGCCTTTCAGAACCTTGCCTGTTGTATTCAAAATGGGGCCAGCCGCACACACGTTGCACGCATTGCACGCAAATTCCTCGCCTACGTCGACGCGTTCTCAGCAACTAGAGTCTCAGCTGGTCTCTTGAGCATGATATTCGCACCCCATTCCTGACGTGTAGCTGACCAATGGTGTTCCCCGTCGTGCGACCGTCAAGTGGTGCGCACACCCTCTGATAGGCCCGCGCGTGCCTCTCCCGGTGCCAAGCAATGTCGTCGACAGCGCATATTGGCGGGGCTGCGGGGGCAACGAAGTGCTCTAAACTTAGTGATGACAGACGGTCTCACTGCGGGGGCCCGAATCGGGGCCCGATTTTAGCAACCGAGTACCATGCGAAGGGAGATGCATTAATCAATACCTGCGAGTTGGGATGCGCGTCAGTGCAGTAGCAGCACGATGGCGATCACGGACTACTCACTTATAGTACTTCAGAGAGTCTAATGCAATTGCAAAGAGGCCCAATGTCTAATGTCCTCGAAAGCGTCCTGGAATCCCGCTAATCCCTGTCCACAGACTTCCTCCAGTCCTCCGCTTCTGCCCCAGCCCCAGCCTCCTCAACTGAGTTCGCGCGACTTTCCCTCTCACCGAGCATCTCGTACCCTGCCTCAGCGCTGGCGTCTGGCGCACGTCTTCGCAGGCGTGTCCCCGGGGGCAGGGCCGCGCGCACCTCGCGCTCGCGTACGACCTCCCACTCGACACGGAGGAACACCCACATCCAGCGGCGCGCCATCTCGAGGAACTCGATGAAGAAGATCGCGCGGTCCTCGTCAATGAACGAGTGCAGGTGGCTCGACAGCTTCGCGGACCAGGTGAGCCGT
>NW_006767633.1:2151360-2172361 GCF_000300595.1 Phanerochaete carnosa HHB-10118-sp | reverse complement strand
ATGCATTAATCAATACTGCGAGTTGGGATGCGCGTCAGTGCAGTAGCAGCACGATGGCGATCACGGACTACTCACTTATAGTACTTCAGAGAGTCTAATGCAATTGCAAAGAGGCCCAATGTCTAATGTCCTCGAAAGCGTCCTGGAATCCCGCTAATCCCTGTCCACAGACTTCCTCCAGTCCTCCGCTTCTGCCCCAGCCCCAGCCTCCTCAACTGAGTTCGCGCGGCTTTCCCTCTCGCCGAGCATCTCGTACCCTGCCTCAGCGCTGGCGTCCGGCGCACGTCTTCGCAGGCGTGTCCCCGGGGGCAGGGCCGCGCGCACCTCGCGCTCGCGTACGACCTCCCACTCGACACGGAGGAACACCCACATCCAGCGGCGCGCCATCTCGAGGAACTCGATGAAGAAGATCGCGCGGTCCTCGTCAATGAACGAGTGCAGGTGGCTCGACAGCTTCGCGGACCAGGTGAGCCGCAGGACGAGGTCGACCAGGATCGCGAAGGGATACACGGGAAGCGGCAGCAGGAGCACGGAGCGCAGGCCGTACGGGTAGCGTCGGCTCGGGCGCGGGTGGTTGTCTCCCTGCTCGGTCCCGAGTTGCTCTTCTGTTGAGTCGTCGTCGTCCTGGCCGGAGGCTAGCAACGCGGAACGCGAATGCAGACGCGGCAGCATGAGCTGCCTTGGTGGCGAACCCACGCTGCTAGAACTCTTCTTCTCCCGTACACGTAGAAGGTCGAAACCCCAATCGTATGTAACGTCCCACCAGAATGAGTAGAGCGAGTTGATCAGCGCCGACAACAACCTTTAAGTTAAATGAACGCCGAAAACTTTAATTGGTTCACCTGAATGAATAAACGGGATGCGCACCATAGTCTGAATAGGGAATGTTCTCCGTACCACGGTCCCGACCCGGTGAGCCCCAAAAGTTCAGGGTCCGCTGCTACTTGCCGCTGTGCTGCAGACAGGAAAATCACAGGAAAGGAAGTTGCATATTTTATCGCGTTGTATAATGGTCGTTTGCTTTCATTTGTCGTCAAGGAATATTCGACGAGGCATTGTCGGAATCGTACGGCATATGGGATGCTGTATATATTACAGGCCGTGAACACAGAGTTCACGGCATTGAAAACAACTCGTACCTCATGAGTGTTGGTAGTATCCACCGAGCAAGCCCTTGTTGTGGCGGTGGGTACAGAAGACTTCCTCCCGGTAGAATCATGCACACGGAGAGCCACACATCGCCGAGCACTTTTGCAAAGGACGTAAAGATATCAGCAAAGACCACGTCGGAGAAGTGTATGCGGTGTTTCGAGATCAAGCACCTGCGTATTGAACTTTGCACGGCTGGTCAGCGACACGTATGAGACCGACATCAGGTAGGCACGCACTGCAAGAACTTGTCGCGCTCCCTCTTCCCCGCGACATCAAACGGCGAGACGAGCATCATGAGCAGGAAGAGCATGAGCACGCCAGGCACGAACTTGTACACGTCCACGAGCCCGACGTCGGCGCGGGTCGCATGCTGGTAGCACGCCCAGCCGAGGCACAACACGATCGCGTAGCAGAAGAAGAGCCTGTACACAGGGCCGTAGAGCGTCGCCGGGTGCGGCACGAGCTTCCAGCCGCCGCGCGCCGTCGGCAGCGGCGTGTCTGGTTCCGAGGCAGAGTACGGGTGGTGCGTCAGACGGTGCGGCTGGTGCGTGCTCAGCTCGAGCGCGGAGGCGGCGTCGATGCCCAGGGCGCTCAGACCGTGCAGGTTTGTCGCCCAGCCAAGGACACCGAGCCCGCCGAGGAAGAGAACACGGAAGGGCAGGGGAAAGCGGGCAGAAAAGGTGATCTCCTCGCGGATGGGGTCGTCCATGTAGGACACAGGGCTCAAGCTGTGACCAGGTGATGGTTCGTGGGGCGGCTGCTTTGCAAGGTCAAGAAATTACGGCCACGTCTCCGGTAGAAAGGGTGCCACAGGGGCGGAGAGAAGAGTGAAAAGTCAAGGAGTGTTGGCAAGGTTGTGGCAGGGGCATAGCAAAGATGGTCATAGGCGCCCTCAGTGTCAACGTTGTTAACGCCAAGGCGGAATACTACCAGCAAGTACCGTTCTGGCTCTTCTAGGTGGCGGACTCCAGATTCGCACGCCGTGTTCTACTAGATATTACATTGTTCACGAACGAGGTATGTTAATGTATACAGGATGGACGAGGTCGTGACACTACTCTCCGAGATAAACAAACACCGTCCATCCTCGAATCACCGGGTGCCAAGATCCACGCACGCGTCAATGTCGCCGTTGGGGCACCCTCCAGGATTGCCGTTCTTCAGGCCGTTCAGGCCCAACTCTGGAGCCTCCGCGATACCTGCGGGCAGAACGACATCTGCCAGGCAGAGCATACCATCGCAACCTCCCGCGCCGTTGGCCGTCGTGTGATGGCTGTTGACGAGGTTGAACGAGTTGCGGCTTGCTGGGTCAGCACCGGCCGTGTCAGGAGCGGCGTCGGTATCGTAAGAGAGGAAAGGCGATGCGGTCCCGTCTGCATTAGCGCCGTTTGCGCTAGCGGCGGGGTCTGTAGAAGCGGCTGCAGGACTGGCATTTCCGGCGTCGCCGCCACTCGAGGCAGCATCAGTACCTGCGCTGGTACCAGGGTCGCTGCTTCCGTCGGAGGAAGAACCAGCGAGAGAGCCATCTGGGTTGAAAGACTCGTCTCGATCGGGATTGAAGGAAGCGGATGCAGATGTAGAGTCGCCACCGTCGTCACCGGAGCCGCCGTTCGCAGGTGAAGCAGGAGGGTCCGCAGGAGGATCTGACGTGGAGGACGCGGCGTTAGAATCTACTGCAGCAACATCGTTGTTGGTGGTACCAGGATCGGCAGCAGCTGGGTCCGAGGCAGGGGGGTCAGCAGCAGGGGCGTTGGAGGACGAGGCATCCGTCGCAGAAGAATCTGAGACCGGCGGGTCGGTAGGGGCGGTACCAGCTGCAGGAGTGGCATTGGAGTCACCGTTGTTGTTAGCAGCCGGAGGGTCGGTGGAGGCCACGTTATTGGTGCTGTCAACAGTTGCCCCAGAGGTGTTATCAGCGGCAGCATTCGAGGCAGGAGGGTCCGAAGGAGGGCCGCCGTTCGCAGGAATCGAGGCAGGGTCGGCTAAGTTTCCCGTCGAGAAACCGCTAAAGACAGGATAGTTGCCAGCCACACTGGGGTCGCCATTCTCAGAAACATCTGAAGTTTCTCCTCCATTCGTGAACTCGGTGGGCAGCTGAGGCCGTCGAAAATTGTCGGTAGCTCCACGCCTGAGACACCCCACCAAGAGCTGTCCAAACTGCGCCGTGGTAAACCCAGATGGTGCTTGAATTGCGCCGCTCTGGACACCTGCGAGCGTCTGCGCAGGGTTCGCTATCTGCACACCCGCAATGTTGCAAGTTATCTCGTCGACAATCTGCCGGACATGAGGGCGTGTAATCGAGGCATGTCAGACAAGCACGCACCGGGAGCTGCCTCGGGTGTAAGAGGGGGGACGCGTGAATCAGCTGACCCAGAAGAAGGGCCGACGCGGCGGAGGTGATGAGGTACATATCAGTTCGTATTGCGTCGTAAAGATCGTCAGGTCGTAAGGAGCGTAAGATGTAGAAAAGAGTGTATGAGTTGGTTAGAAATGCGAGACGTCGTGAGATGGACGTTCAGAGGAGAGCAAGAAACAGCACGGCTGGCTTATTTGAGACGCAGCGGCTGACACCGACGGCAGACAGCTCTTCGATGTCGCTGTCGCCCAAAGTGGAACTGGTAGCATATCGCCATTTCGGGAAGCTCCTGGGTCCCCAGTATCCATGTAGACCATATCCGCACAAAAATCGACACAGCGCACGATATTGATAGCGGTAGTATGTCGAATTTGAATAGTCATGAAACGAAACTCACCACAACCGTGTCTCAAATCAAGCGCAAATCAAAGCGCCCATGGCATCTCCGAGGGATGGTGCTGTGGTCCTCCGTATCAATTGCAAAGCACCTCGCAGAACTCCCACAGTGATGTCGGGCTGTCTTTGTGTGTGCGGTGCAGACCACTCATCCCTTCCCAGGAGTCCAAAACTAGCAGTTTATCAACGCCCGGCAGGACGGGAGTGTCAGCAGCTATGGGGCTTGGTGAAGTGAGAAGCATGTGCGTATCTCTCATCCATCGCGCCCTGACAGAACCTCCGACAACAATAGGCGATGCTCCAGGGTAGATCTTCGGTAGCGTGCGTCGCAGGGTAGACTGTATGATACACCAAACCCGACGCCTGACGCCGACGCCTGACAGATATTCAGGATGCCGCATGCGTGGAGGATTCGTTTCTGCAGTCTAAACACATGTTAATCAGCGTGTGCAAAGCAATAGCAGTAGCTCACCAGTAACGAAGTCCTTCTTTTGAACCGCAACAGACGTAAGAAACGCAGACTCCTCGCTGTGCAAGCCGCCACGGCTGCTTCCTGTACTTGCTGAGAACACAACAATCCTGCTCGCTGCCGCCATCCAACCCGTCCCGACGAGACCCCGACAAGCCGGCGTAAGGTGTTCCGTTCCCCACAAAGCTGTCCAGTCTCGCTGAAATCATCAGTGTATTTCGTCTGCGAATTTGATTGTCTAAGCAGCGAAGACGCTGAACCCTTCGCTAGATCAGGCATCCATATCCCGCCCAGCTTAACCAATTTACATCGGCCGCCTCTCGAGCTTTCCACACGGCAGGAAGCCCCTCTTACTCTCAGCACACTTTGTGCACGACGCCAAAAAGACACTGCACACGACGACGGCAGCAAAAACGCTGATAGACTCGTCCTGATCGAGCGATCGTCTCTGCTACCCCGCATCACGCGCAACGATGACCCGAGGAAGAAGGAAAGATCTCACCATCCCGCCTTCGCGAGCGTTGCTTCAGCAGCGCGATTACCGTGCCAGAAAGGCGCAGTATGTGGCTGACCTTGAAGACCGTGCGCGTAGAGCTGAAGAGGAGAATGCTCGCCTCAGGAAAGAGGTTGAGGTCTTGCGCATGAAGCTTGCCGTGCCGGGGTCCGTGGGCCCCTCGCCGGAAGTCGTGCGTCGTCTGCTTTTCCAACGTTGTTTAGCTGCTCATCTCACTGCTCCAGGTAACCGCGTCTTCCGAGCTCATGCACCAGCTCACGGCGGCGGCGGCGTGCCTCGCACGCTTTCAACAACTCACCTTTAATGAACACCACCAGGCACAAGCTGCGGCGGCGGCGCACGCCATAGTGCAGGCACAGATGCAAACCCAGAACCTACACCCACTACCACCACCTCCCCCCGAGCTGTCGTCTGGCCCAGAACTGCCGCCTATACGCACGCAACCACCCACTGAGCAACAGGTGCTTCCACCTCCGAGCGCCATGTTCTCCGGCACGTCTCATCCCCCCTCGTCACCACGCGTCCTACACCCAAGTCGACATCAGCCGCCGCCACTCCAATTCCACCACCATTCGCTTGGCAGCCCACCACCCTTACATGTTCCAGACTCGAGCAACGAACCCCGTCGCGAACTTCCGCCTGTGCTACACCCCTCACACCCCGAAACGCCCCGGCAGGCGTCCGTGCCGTCATCGTCTCCCGCGTCTTCTTCGACCTCGGTCTCGACCTCGCCGTCTGCGCTCCATACCCGCATGGCCATCAGCAGCAGCACGAGACGCGCCGCCAGCTCGAGCTCATACACCGGCTACAACGAGATTGAGAGCGCGTGGGGCTATTTCGACAGCCGCGACCTCGGCTCAGACGAGGAGGATCAGCTCCTCGACGATGGCGACCGCCGCTCGCCGCTCCACCACCGCGTGGCACGTGCGGGCCCGAGTGCCCAGCGGCTTGAGCATCTTCACAGCCGCGCGCGCTCGTCCTCGCGCATGCACCAGCGCACGAGTGACATGCGGTCTACAACATCTTCTTCAGGCGAAGACACGCCGATGCGCATGCGCGAGGACAGCCCCATGCGGACACGGTGAGCCCGACTGCACTGGAACATGTGCTTGGTCCGCTCTTTGCATCCAGAACTACTTATCTTTCGCGCTTTTGGTTATCGCTATTTATATTGAGGCTTGCATAGATATCTGGTTGGCACATGTACAATTATATTGAACTGTCACGTTTAGTAGGTACAAAATCTGCTCTATATTTCTTTTGATCATGCGATAGGCCTCTCTGCTTCTTCCATGTTACGGACGCGCTCTGGATAATCCCAACGGTCTTGCCCTCCGAAGTCAATTGTCATGGCGCCTGAAGCAAGGTTAACCTGCAGCTCGCAGATGTGACTGACACGGGCGCGCCAGCTGTCGCCGCTAAATGCTCGTGGGTCATCACATGGAACCAAGGGAAGAACTGAAGGGGAAGACTGAAGTGGACTCACGTAGCAGTGCCGTACATCGCACCCTGCTGACCGACGAGTCTGACACACTGGTCCGTGTTGGACCTGGCATCGTAGATCCACAGCGTCTTGCCAATGTAGATTTCCTGCCAACCATGATAGTCAACAAGCCGATTTGGCGGCTTGATGCGCTTCTCGCCAGTAGCAGGCGCGGGAGCAGGTCGGATATCGACGTCATTGAAAAGCCGTAATGCAGTAAGATTGGAAATGTCTTGCAGCCATTCACATCCACTCGTCGCGGTGGGATTGATAACGTTGAAGATGGGAGCTGTGTCGCTTTCATCGAGCTCAGCTTCGTCTGCCTCGGGCCCGTCTTCGTCCATCTCCTCGTCGGCATCCCTAGAAGTCTCGCCTGCAGTAGAGCTTTCTGCCTTTTTGGGCTCGTTAGACGGCGCAGAGCTGAATTCGGCCTCGGCGGCTTGGAGCTTTTCGGAGAAGGCTTGCCAAGCTTCTTCGTTTGAGAAGTCGGTGCGGACGACGACACCCAGTCCCGGGGCGTCCGTCGCGTCGTCTAGCGGATCGTCGTCTGTAGAGTACTCGGCATCCTCCGCTTCTGCGACGGGAACTGGTACAGCCTATTTGAACGTGCATGTCAGTCAATTGGAGTGCAGAGACAGCCATGACAACTTACCGCAACGTATTTCTGCTTGTCCTCTAGCGCGAGCGCGAAGAACTCTTCCGCTATTCGCAAACGCCACTTCCGTCTGCCTTCATGCGGAAAGCGAGCTTTGACGACGGTGTACCTATCCTGTAGTCAGCCTGGTGAATGCAGCGCAACTTATGGATGCTTCATTCCCTTGCCTTCAGAAACAAAGAGAGATCCTGAACCTGTGACATGATGTCTGCAAACCAAGCGGTCTGCAAACTCGCTTGGATCGAGACACCCGGTTAGCGCCCGAGTCATGGGGGGCGGGCATTCATCAGAATAATTCCTGGTTTGGAAAGTATCGTCCTTTACGGACCGCACTCATCTTTGCCGACGTTGGGAGGGTGTTCACGCGGTTGATGGCTGCTAAGGAACGCGACCTGACGTACGTGCTGTCTTCTGCCGCGAACACGCTTATTCTTCTATCTTTTCGGTCGCAGACTGCCGTCGGGCCTCTGAATGCCTGGTGTGTCCTCGCCAGCTCATACACCAGGATCTCTACGTTAGCTCGTGAGTATCTTCGGGGACTCTCATACATTAGCTTCTGCATGCAGTAAGGAATTGATATACAAATTTGCTCCGTTAAATGTGCGTACCCGCGGGTGTCCCCTGACTATTGTATTCGGCCCTGTCAGCCTGCAATGCTACTCGATATGGCAGAGATCTCACTCCGCAATGGCAGTATCTGCCTGGATGACCGAGCTTACGTTTTGCGCCAAACGCTGGCAGATGGAAAACCTATGCATCTTCTACCCGGCCCGCTGGACATCATCACGAGAAGTTCTCGACGCTCACGATTGGTCGGTGCCCGCATTGCCGCCCCACAATCCTCTCCAACCTGAATGGCTTGCCCCCACGTGAGTGCTGTTAGCGTCTGAAACATTAGTGCGGGGTATTTAGCACGAGAAGAGTGTCGTGGGATTGCTCCCGCTTCGCTCCTCCACCATGACCGTCACCGGTACCACAGGTGAGCTCACATTCACTCCGTATGAGACTGTATACTGACCTTCAACGGTAGCTTCGCAGCTGTCTGGAGCACGCTGGGCATATGCCTTTGCCCTGGTCACATCTTTGTTCTTCACATGGGGTTTTGCATACGGTGTATGTCGATCCTTTTCCGTCTTCATCGTCTATTACTGACGGTCTTTCGCTTAGCTGCTTGATGTCCTCAACTCTCACTTCCAGACTGTCTTCGGTATCTCCAAGCTACAGAGTACCCTGCTGCAGTTGGCATACTTCGTATGCCGTTTCTCCGAGCTATATTGTCCTTAGTTTAACCAGATAGACAGGGAGCCTATTTCGTCTGGTCACCCTTCGCGGGCGTGTTCGTGAGTAGTCCGTTCATTACGTAGTGCGGTGCTTCTGCTAATCCAATAACAGATGTCCAGATATGGATACAAGAAGGGTATTCACATCGGACTGACCCTCTATTCCCTCGGTCTGTGTATCGGATGCCCCCTCTATGTCCACGTTACTCATGTCCCTCCAGGCGCGATCTTTTTCTGGCCGTCAGCAAAGTTCGAAACGTATGGTGGCTTTCGTGGGATGCACATTCGTTATAGGATGTGGTCTCTCTACCCTCGAGGTCGCGGCCAACTCGTACATCTCGGTGCTGGGGACTGAGAAATATGCCGCTGCAAGGTTGAACTTCAGCCAAGGTTTCCAAGGTATAGCTACCTTCGCCGGCCCCATGATCGCTTCACGGTGGTTCTTCCTCGGCAAGAATGCAACGACGCTGGACACGGTGCAATGGGTGTACCTCGCCGTCGCTGGACTCGGAATAGTTCTGAACATTCTATTCTAGTACGTTGCAGGAACATATCCTACTATTTTCATTAATATTTGTCTTTAGCTTCTGTAATCTCCCTGAGATTACGCAGGATGCTCTAGCCCAAGAAATGCATGAAGCGGGCATTAGGGCCGACGAGGAACCGTTCTGGAAGCAGTATCACTGTATATTCGGCTGGTGAGTCTCACTCACCAGGTAGATGTAATTGGTGCTGACCTGCACCTCAGGATTGCCCAAACGGCTTACACGTACGTGCTATTTGCGCTCTTTCATCCTCATTTTGCTAAAAACATCGCAGCGGCGCGCAAGTCGGAGTAGCGGCATTGTGTGTCAATTATATCGTTGATCAGAATGTCGGTATCTCGAAGTCGACTGCTAGTCAATTGTTCTCTTACTGTCAGATCGCCTTCACGGTTGGGCGGTACGTATACTGACGCGTATGAGATTGGCTGGGGGCTGACAACAATTTTGCAGATTCGTCGGCGTTGTCTTGCTGAACTTCATCGACCCCGCACTAATGCTCAGCTTCTATG
The DNA here is from genome assembly GCF_000300595.1 of Phanerochaete carnosa HHB-10118-sp. Taxonomy (NCBI): domain Eukaryota; kingdom Fungi; phylum Basidiomycota; class Agaricomycetes; order Polyporales; family Phanerochaetaceae; genus Phanerochaete; species Phanerochaete carnosa. Next base: position 2,163,002 of record NW_006767633.1, on the reverse strand, counting down.
GCGTCGCCTGCTCCGCCTTCTCACTCGCGGCCTCCTTCGCGCCGGGCAAGGCGGGAATTGGCTGCCTTTTCGGCCTATTCTTCTTCGAGTCCATCTGCTACCCGGTCATTTTCACTCTCGGAACCAAGCAGCTGGGCAAGCACACGAAGCGCGGCTCTGGCTTGATCGTCATGGGTGTTGGTGGCGGCGCGTGGTACCCGCCAGCGCAGGCCTCGATCGCAGACAGGAACACGCGGTTGTCATACGTCGTGCCCTTCACCGGCTACGTCGCGATGACAATATACGCTGTGTAAGTAACTGTGGACTCTTCCGTGGCGCGGTCCGCTGACACCGGTTCTAGTGGTATGGTGATTGACCAGGCCGTGAAAGGCGGTTTCCGCTTCCGCACCGTGGACGAGATCGCGGAGAAGCGACACGAAATTGAGGCGCAACAGCCTCCCAGCCCTTCAAGCCCAGTTGAGAAGTCGGAGTCCGAGCATGAGGATAAGAAGGACCCAGCCATCGACTACATCGACACAATCTAACGATCATCGCGTGCTCATGTACATCACGTTCATATTTTCTAGGCATTGTAAACAACATAGCTTCTTTCTATATCCAAGCTTCCATATTCTACATATTGCCGGACACCCTTCTATACACATAGCTATCTTGATAGGCGGCTGACCCTTATGCGACCACGCCCCAGACTCGCTCAGTGAGAGTGCGAAGTAGTGCTGCAGGGCCGGGGGTGACGTTGACGACAGGTACGCCTACTGTCAGCGGCTTCTTCTCCAGCTCTGGTGCCGTTTCCAATTCCACCTGGGCGGGGACGGCAGTTGACTCCAGGGCGCCCGAGGAGTGAAAGCCGTGCATCTCCAACTCGGCCTGTACGGCCGCACGGTTTACACCGGGGTCGTACGCTCCCTCGCCTTCTCTGCGGTCTACCACGAGCATTCCGCGGGTAATCTCGCCGAGCCTATACAATTTTGCTTGAACATTGCTGGATTGTGCGCCACTATGCAGAGACAGCTTACCGTTCTACTTGGAACTTTCTACGCACCGCGCCCCATCTGCCCTTGAGAACGGGTAGAGGTCCGGCCTGGGCAAGCTCTTCGTCGCTCGGGGGCGGGTTCTCGATAGCACACCAGACGGCGACGATATCGTGCAACTCCATCGCGTCCTTACCGAACATGATCATGACCTCTCTCGTCCGCTCCAGGAACGCGCTCGTGAAGTGCAAGAGCGGGGCCTTCTGGCTCGGGTCGGATGGGCGCGTGGTATTTTCGAACGTGGGATCGATGTGTTCCTTGTAATATGGGAACGTTATCTCGTGTGGTGTGGTGGTATCTAAAGGGACGAGTAGGAATCTCTCGAGTGGGAAGCCTTGCACAGGCGATACAGGCTCAAAGATCTCTTTCACCGCGAAGGGGTCCGCGAAGAAATTGACTGTGTCGGGAGATTTCAGCGGGCTTCAAGACCAGGCAACGCTTTCTACTTACACTCGGCGACCGCGCTGCTGTTGCCTGGGACATCAAGTGCACCGCCCATGCATATTACCTGGCCAAGTCTGTCTCGCACTGTATCACCATGCTTGCGCATGAGTCGTGCGAAAGACGTCATTGGGCCAAGAATGATGTACGAGATGCTCTTCACGGGCTCCGTGCTGATGATATCCAAGGCAACATCTTCACCAGGTTTGTCGGCGAACTGAAGCATCGGGTACGCTCCGGGATCTTTGGTATCGACATTGAGATCAGGGTGTCCTTTGTCGATGTCGCCGAGACCGTCCCTGCATTGGTTAATATTGATTATCAGTGGGTTAAATGTTATCAGTGCGGTTTACGGACCGCCCGTGGAAGTATTCTGCGCTGAGCAGCTCGCCTTCAAGCGGGCCGTTCGCACCCTTTGCCAGTATAATCTGACTACCTGGCGTGAAGTTGGAGAACCGCGCTCTGGACTTCGGATCCTGCTCAAACTGGAGCGCAAGTGCCTTGTGAAGCCTCAGAATGTTGAGACTGCTTGGCGGGTAAGGTTGGGAGTATGTCAAGTGGCTCATACGTCACTGACTAGGCTGCCTCGACATCGGTATTGCCTGCAAGCATAGTCAGTTATATACACGTCGTCGCCAGACAATATGACGCATACCGAAGGTTACGATAATAGCTCGTATATCGAGCTCTGGCGAAGCCAGTGCTAGCAAGCTGAGTTATTCCGTGAGTTAGTGGGAGCGCTTCTTGGGCTCAGTTCAACCCTACATAGCCAGCACATCGTCCACACCTGGGTCGGTGTCAACTATGCATAATGAATGCGTAAGAACCGGGGAATCATTGCTAGTGCATAACCGCACTGATTACAGGGATTCTTCGTGAAGACACGGTCATCGAGGTGGGGGTCACCGTGAGGACGTGGTGGTAGCTGACAAGCTGACAAGCTGGCTAAATGGCATCTTACGAGACTTGCATTACCGCTGGAGCTCAATGCCTCACGCAAGTCATCCGATGGCGTAGTTGAACAGTTATGGGATCTGGCTTGGCTAGATTGTCTAACGACACGCACAGAGACAGTAACAGAGATACAATAAGACGTATAACCTGTATGCACTCCGAGATACGAAATGAAACATAAAAAAAAGATCTAGAAGGGATGCAGATGTTAGTATTGTGATCTCACTTTCTAAATAACGAGAGTGGGGATAGAAGGATCAGAGATCTTGGTGGAAAGGTTAGTCTCATTGGGCTGAGCCCTCTGAAGTAGCAAATACTAAAAGGTACTACATCATATCACAAGAAGGCAAAAGCAAGAAGACTTACCATCATGCTCACTAGCGCATAATCACACCCCGCAGCACCTCCACGATCTGTTCTACCGTCGGCCGGAAGCACGCGCATCGAATGTCATACAACATTGAATGAGTCAATGAAACATGCGCCCGGTTGACTCCGACACAGTCACCCAACGCAACAGTCACAAGGCACCAGGCAGTAGAGGAAAGCTCATGTCGGAGGTAAGCAAGGGTGCAAAACAAGATGAGAAGCCAGGAGCGAGCGCGACATAGACGACAAGGATCAAGCGCGAACTAGTGCGGGCGCCGAAATCGGTAACTGTACAGTACCTCGGTCACGTCGTCACGGTGGCTGTCACATGCCGTAGGCTGGAACGTACTGTACGCCGACGAGCAGCAGAAACGCAACGTCGCCGCCGCCCTCTTCGACGCACCGAACAATATGGAGTCGATGCGCTATCTCGGATCCCTCGCCGGCCACAAGGGCTGGGTTACGGCGGTTGCCACATCGTCGGAGAACCCTGACATGATCTTGACTGCTTCACGAGGTATTTAGTCTTGCTCGCGTTCGTTGTCCTGCAGAAAGCGTTGAACAGTCATTATAGACAAGACTATCATTGTCTGGCAGTTAACTCGCGACGAGGATTCCTACGGCTATCCCAAGCGCATGCTCCACGGCCATAACCACTTCGTTTCTGACGTTGTTATCTCCTCTGACGGCCAATTCGCGCTCTCCTCTTCCTGGGACCACACTCTTCGCCTCTGGGATCTCAATACTGGCCTCACCACTCGTCGTTTTATTGGACACACCTCTGACGTCCTGTCTGTCAGCTTCTCCGCTGACAACAGGCAAATCGTCTCTGGTTCTCGCGACAGGTCCATTAAGCTTTGGAACACTCTCGGCGAATGCAAGTATGATATCAAGGAAGACGGCCATACCGAGTGGTGAGTCTGATACGTGGAGGCTCTCGGGACGATCACGAATCCATTTCATCCCTCCAGGGTCTCCTGCGTGCGCTTTTCTCCCAACGTCCTGAACCCCGTCATTGTCTCCTGCGGTTGGGACAAGGTCGTCAAGGTAAGCCTTTTCCCTTTGCTATCAGCGCGTTTGCTGTGGGCGCGAATACTATCAAATCATTCTACACTGAGGGTCCGGGATCCCCAATGGACCACTTTCGTTAATAAACAAGTATTCAACAATAGTGATAAACCTGGCTGACTATTTGCGCTAGGTTTGGGAACTCCAGAAGTTCAAGCTCAAGACCAACCACTACGGCCACACGGGCTACATCAACACTATCTCCGTTTCCCCTGATGGTTCGCTTGCTGCTTCCGGTGGCAAGGACGGTATCACCATGCTTTGGGACCTCAACGAGGGCAAGCACCTCTACTCACTTGAGGCCGGTGACATCGTCAATGCCCTCGTCTTCTCCCCTAACCGTTACTGGCTGTGCGCTGCCACTGCCACTTGCATCAAGATCTTCGACCTTGAGAGCAAGTAAGTGCTCCCACCTTCAATCTATCTGATGCTTTCCTGATCCCATTCTTCAGGTCGATCGTCGACGAGCTCAAGCCTGACTTCGCGCAGAGCGCGGGTGCTCGAGAGCCGGAGTGTGTCTCCCTCTCCTGGTCCGCCGATGGCCAGACCCTCTTCGGTGGCTTCACTGATGACCTCGTCCGCGTATGGACCGTCACCTCATGAGCAGCGTGACGGCCTCGCTGGTTCGTTGGGGGTTCATCATCGCTTTCCTCGCGCTTTTATTGCTTGTCTCACCCAAAATCAAAAGCATTTCATTGCGCTAGCTCTGTTGCCGGTCATGTGTAAGATTGCTGTTGTACACTGAGTATTCGTTTACTGGAGTGCTAGTATCCTCTGAACAGACCGTGGATCTCTTCAGGTATTCTAGATAAGTTGGGTCTTTCCGCCACGAACACTTCGGTCACTCGCTTCGCCGTGCGAAGCTAAGCATCTTCTCGCCAGAGTGGGCCAAGCACTGGTGATACCGAGAGCCGATAGAGTGCGACCGGCTGGCTTCCTAGGAACGCATCGATGAACGCCCGCGGACGTATCGGTCAGGCGGAGTAACACGGCGTCCTTCGTCCCGCGAACGATGATAGTTGTGAAGTGGGTAAGAAACAATGTAACATCGAGTGACTCACGGAGATCATCAGACACTGCTTTGAATCTACATCTTGTCTCAGGAACAGGTTTGGCCCAGACCACGATGTTGCGTCACAATCGGATGTACCTCAGAACTAGTTGTCGGATATGGGAGGTTTGCACGAACAGAGCCGGCGGCGCAGGTTTGTAAGCTGGCAAGAGACGGTACGAAACTTGTCTAAAGTTCAGGCCCCAAGTTCTGGGGAGGGTTTTCGGCTAGTGGCTGCGGGCGTTCTGGCCTGGATAGGGCAGCGTGATACCGAAAGATTCGACGAGCGGGCGCCGAGATCGCAAGAGAGTTGCACGGAGGGGGTTCTACAGATGCCGCGCCTTCCACCTGGAAGAGGCTTAGGAGGCATGTGATGCCACACACGTTCTGGAAGAACGTTCCTCTACCGGTTGTTCCATGAATCGATGGTATACAGACAGGAGCGCGAGAGTCATGAGTAGGGCAAGCGGCTGCCGCAGTGGTGCCGCATAACTGAAACGTCGTTATAGGCTTGGTTGTCTTGCAAGGCGTCGAGCGCGCCGAAGTCGCTGAAGTGCGCCGTGGTCACGGACATGTCCCTTCCGGCTGGCCGAAGTGAAGACGGACGTGAAGACAGCAAGCTGGGGAGGCAAAAGCGTTGGACTGACTGTAATAGATTGGGGTGGCGGAGAGCACGCAAGGCCTGCATAAGCCGGACGCGTTCCCAGGGCAGGCGGCTTGAGACCGGTTTCGGTACGAAAGAGTGAAGGACAGAACGCGGTGGCAGCGTGACAGCGGATGCAAACGCGAGGAATGACGCCGTGACTCCCACGTGGCAACGGAATGTAATCACATTGTATTGCCTTCCTTTTATATTTGCCCAATTGCTACGGGCCACAGCCTGTCTCGTCGTCTTTCTCCCCGTCTTTGTCGTCCGCGTCGTCGCCAGGGACTCCCTCGACCATGCACTCGCTGCACACCAATCCTCCCAGGCCCATGGGCCCTCGCACACAGCGAGCAGCATCCCCAGCCTCAGGCCACAGCTCGCTCGACGTCGCGCCTCTCAACGCTCGCAAGTCGTCCAGTATCAATCTGCGAGAGGCCGCCTTGTCGTCCAGCTCACAAAGTAGCAGCCACTCTTCTGCCTCTTCGCCCTCTCCATTGAGCCCCAGCCACGACCTCAGTCCCCGTCCTGGTCGTCCATCTTTGGCCCTTCCAGGCCAGTCGTCTGGATCTCGTCCTAAGCTCTCGCTCCCAAAGCTCAGTTTCGGCTCGGGCGAAGGCCCGTTCGCTGGCGGTTATGCTGGTGGTCCAAACAACGCGAACGGCTCGTATTCTCCGCAGGTCAACGGGAGCGGCACGCTCAGCGCAGCCGAGAGCGAGCCTACCATCCGCCCACAGCAGACCATTTCTCCGCAGACCCGGCCACCGCCCGTAGTATCTATGGAGAGCCTGCGCCAAACGGTGGAAGAATTTGATAAATACTCCGATGATGTCCTGGAGGAGCTGTCTCGGCTCGGCGAGGGAGCAGGCGGTGCCGTTTACAAGGTACGAGACAAGCGGACGGGCGCGATCATGGCTAGGAAGACGATCACGACGCTCGAGGCGCCGATGAAACAGCTCCTGCGCGAGATCAAAATCATTTCGTCCACATCGCACGTAAATATCATCAAGTTTTACGGGGCGTACATGTCCTCGTCGAGCAGCGAGGTCAAGGTCCTCATGGAGTACGGCGAGGGCGGCAGTTTGGAGTCCGTTGGTAAGCAGCTGAGGCTGATCGGTGGACGCGTCTCCGAGAAGGTTACTAGTCGCCTCGCGGAGGGTGTAAGTGCCGTCCTGTGCCCTTTGATGATGCGCTGATGTCCGGTGATGCCTTGTAGATCTTGCAAGGCCTTGCGTATCTCCACTCTCAGAAGACCATCCATCGGGACATCAAGCCACCAAACGTGCTCTTGACGCGCGAGGGCATCGTGAAACTGTGCGACTTTGGTGTCTCCGGAGAGCTGATCAACTCCAATGCGGGAACCTTCACCGGTACCAGCCTCTACATGGCAGTGCGTGATCCCCGAGCTAATCCTCTTCACCGACTCTGACTGCGTCCGAGCACAGCCGGAACGCCTTGCAGGCGATCAATATAGCATTCGGTCCGATGTGTGGTCAACAGGCATTACGTTACTTGAACTCGTGCAGAACCGCTTCCCTTTCCCGCAAGATATTGCCCAAATCGAGCTCATGATGCTCATCACGCAGAATGAGGCAAGTGCACCTTTATGCTGCGCGGAGTATGGTACTAACGATAGAAACAGCCACCAGAGCTTGAGGATGAAGACGGGATTAAGTATGGTGCCGAAATGAAGGAGTTCATGAAAGCTGCGTGAGTAGCACACATGCCTCTATGCCCCTCGCATGTACTGAGTGCATTCCATAGTTTAACGCGTCAGCCGGACCAACGACCGACGCCAAGTCAGCTCCTTCAACATTCCTGGATCGTCAACATGATGAAACAAGAAGTTAACATGGCGTTCTGGCTCCGTAAGGTTTGGCGCTGGAAGAAGGAGAAACGGTCGGACGACTCGTACGTTTCACATCTTCACATATACCCCTTTTCGCTTTCCTTTGACGCTTTCCGCTCCACCTTTCCCCCTTTCTTTTCCGCTTTCCCCATTTCATCTCGCAGCGCAAGCATTCTTTCATCTCGCACTTCCCGCGTGGGCCGATTCCTATCGCGTTTTCATTGCGCACACAACATTCCTCAATTGTATGACGTTGACGTTGACTCTCCGATCCCAGCCGCCCTAGCTCCAGCCGAGGTGCCCAAGCATCAATCGAGAATGCCTTGGCGGGTCTTCGGATGAACAATGACTCTCCGCCGTTCTACGAAGAGAGCTGAGCTTCTTCGTACCTCAAGGCCGCCCCACAACCCTCGTTCGGATCCTGTGGACCTCCGAGCTTCAAAGCTAACCTCTCTCGATTTTCCTCGTGTCTTATACTACACGTCCGTTCAAAGGAAGTTATTCTTGCAATTGTGACCTATGCTCCAGTGGCTTGCTCGTGTTTCTTTATTTCTCCACCTCGCTGGCCATATTCTAGTCGTTGTGTCTGTAGCACTCACCCTCTGCGCTTTCGCTAGCAGTCCCTATACATTCTGGTCTACACTTGCATCCCAAACTGCTCCATCTAGTGGTTCTTTTTTCTTCGTACGCATACACTGACGTCGCCTGTGTTCGTAGCGCATCGAATCTCGAATATTATCCTGTAATAATACTGCGCTCGTGTGTGCCCGCAATTGCTCGAGCCTGCAGAGTTTGCTAGCCAGTGAGCCGAGATCTTTTAAACAATTTTCGCCGTTGCCAGCTGAGAGATGCCCCACGTGACACAGCGGCGTTGTGGCGTCTGATGGTATAGGCGTCCAAGAAACCATGCTAGATATTCCTACTCATGAACAAGAATTGCTACTTTATGCTCTGGGGTAGAAGCAGTGAGTTCTTCTTATCTAATAACTCTGTTAGGGTGCATTCACTATGGGAAGACGGTAGGAAGGCGGTGCACTGCACAAGGAGTGCGCTCGGGGTTGCACTGGCAAAGAGTAAGCTTCTCCGGAATACTAATCGAGTTGCATAGCTAGGATCAGAGCAGTGGACACGTAATAGACAGGCTACGCAAACAACCGCGAGCTGCACTGGGACTCTCAACTTCTGACAAGCTGTCCGACAACAAAGCATTTCCCATCGTCACATTCCCCGTACTAAAGCTTTTGCCCGACTTCCGTAGAACTGCCAAGGAACCCCACTCGTTATCAGGATATTACGACCTCAAATAATGACGCTGGAAGCCGGCCACGGCTGGTTTTACTGTCATCGTCCCGGCTTCAAGTTGTGTATCTACTAGGTGTGACTTATCATCGGTGGCGTACCAAGTATACATCGCTTACTCTTCCATCTGACAAAGGCTCACTCGCAAGCAAGCTCGTGATTGCGCCGTCTCTCCTTATTGCCGGCTCGTCGTTATTTGAGCTTACGGAACCGATTGTTCGGCCAGCGGTCGGGTGATGGCGTGTCTCAGTCACCGTTCATATATATTAGCCTCGTGAGGTTACAGTATCACTGCGCTCGCTCCTCCCTCAAACACCAGACCTCAGATAGGACGCCCTGCAACCCGAAGCTCGCATGCCGAAACTGACTATAGCAACTCATTGTCATCATGACACGATTGCACATGTATAATTAAGTTCAATGGTAAGGTAAAAACACCATTCCTGTCATTATGGCGGGGTCGTGAAGTTCACATAATCAATCATCCCAGCAATCTCAACAATCTAGCTTTTGGGCCCGAAACGAAATAAAGAAGGGCATCACACTTGTTCGATGACCTCTACCTTGGTTTTCTGGCCGGTCTTGAATGCCAGCGACGGCGATCTGCTTGGTGCAAACGATGACGACCTCTCGGGCTCGGGCTCGGGCGCGCGCGTGGATGCGCCGATACTGCTGTGGTTTGCGTGCGCGAGGTGACTGATAATGTAGTCCATTTGCGACGGCGCAATAACTGCAAGACACAGATGAGGACTCCGGCGCGAACGAAAATGGGATGGACAAACCTCGAGACGAGTCTGCGAGGACAAATTCGTAGACGGCCCCAGCTATCAGCGTCGCAGGAATGTTCGTGAGCGCGGAAATCGCAGCATATGGGCCACCTGCTGCGGGCGTGCCCCAGATGACCAAGGCGGCAAAGCGACCGCCGAGGTCGCGCGCAGTGTTGGCCGACACGCCAACGGGAGAGTAGCCCCAAATTATCATCGAGCTGAGAAGCGACGTCAGCGCCAGGATTTACAACGAACAAAGCGAACGGGCGCACTATGCTAATGCTATAACCCAGGGGCCGGCAGCGGGCGGAACTAGGAAATTGGTCGGGTCCAAGCAAGCCCAGATGACAAGGCCGATCACGAAATCCTACGCAAGTTAGTATATCGGAATTTGATATACATAGAATGGCGGCGCGTACGGCAACGAACTCGTTCAAGAGGACCTGACCGAGGTTTGACCCTGGCGGCGCGTAGAGCGCAAAGGCACCCGCAACGCCTGATGGCGTGAACATGAGAGAGTCGAACTTGCCGTTAGCGATAAGCGCCGCTTCTGTTGCTTTAATGTTCACACGCCACTGCACATAGACGAGGAGGGCAGCGATGAAGCCGCCAGAAATTTGGGCTACTATGTATCTAAAATGTGATTTTGAACACAATTATGTGAAAGCCGAGATGCTCAGCGACCGCACCTGCACACCTTCTTGACTGGGAAGCCACGATATAAGACTTGGCTGATTGTGAACCCAGGATGGAAGTGACCACCGGAAGTAGATGCACATGTCTATGTGTGCTTTGGTTGGTCAATGGTAAGGGCAGTAAGTGAACCAAACTTACGACGAGGGCAAACAGGATCCCAAGGGTGTACGCAAATCCGATCTGCAGAAGAGCTGTATGGATGCATTAGCTCTTTCAGCCGCCTTGACGTGGGAGGCAAAACAAGATCCTACACGAAATCGGCTCTCCGATGATGTTCCCGGTGACGTAGCCAAGGGCAGAATCAACACCTGCCGCATAGTGAGCACAGTATGCTCGCCGACACAAATGACAGAACTTCTCGCGCCGGCATACACGTGGATGAACACCCCAATCTGTCATGGAAATCTGTCATTGAAGATCCAACTCTCGGGTACAGCAGGCCTGCCACTTACAGACTCTGCGACACATTCTACAAACTAGTGTGCTTGGCGATGACGGTATCGTTCCCATACAGAGAGGATATGTGGGCGGGTTTGAATATCCGCGAGATGGACGACATCTCTGTGGGGGAGCTGGTCCAGAGTGGTCGTTGCAGGGCACAGGGACATCTTCGAGAGTGAAGGGGCGTTACAGATAGCAGGACAAGGTAGAGAGGGCTTCCAGAGCTGCAGCACAAAGGGTTTTGCCTTGGCGATTATATGTACAGTCGCGCTTGCCGCATTTTGTGGCGAAGTTTGCCTGCTCGCATCGCCCCGCGGAAAATTAGGACAGACAACGGCGTCAGGCACAATGTTCTGGCATTCAGAGGTTGCTGGCATGATGAGACCTTCCAACTCCGTGCCTGATAGACGATACCTCGCCCGGAAACGACTGAATGTGATGAAATGATGCCAAGGGTCGGTGCAGAGAGGCAGTGGAGTCGATCCTGGAGACGGGCCTAGCATGGTCTGTTGGGCTGTGCGCTCAGTCTGTTTGGTGGTCAACAGGTTCAAAGCAAGCACAGTATTGGGGATTTAATCAGGGAGTACGATGTGCTTTTCTGCATTGAGAGAATGACAAGCAGTAAGAAAGCGAATCGTTGGCAGACAACTTGCCAGTCCATTGCTCACCGCCCTTCTGTTTCAGTAACCGTCACGGCGAGATTTTGCGGCCAAGGATAAGATTCATCTTTGTCCCAGAGCCGCGCCTCCTGGTAAGCATATCAGCACGGAGTGGTACATACGGATCCTCACGTTTGTGATGGAGACGACCGGTGAACTCAGTTGCCATGCCGGCCATCGCAAAGGCCGGAGGACGACGCTGTCTTGACAGTGGCGTGCGACGCAAAAATGCAGTACAGTGTAGTTCAGTCCGGGATACAGCCTCCCATCGGAGTAGTAGGTGTCCGAGCATCCGAATTCATGCATGAGACATAGAGCATAACGCACTGGAAGTGTTCACAGGTAACGTAGCTTGGTGAATCTAAGACATGGAC
>NW_006767633.1:2123430-2151030 GCF_000300595.1 Phanerochaete carnosa HHB-10118-sp | reverse complement strand
CCATACAGAGAGGATATGTGGGCGGGTTTGAATATCCGCGAGATGGACGACATCTCTGTGGGGGAGCTGGTCCAGAGTGGTCGTTGCAGGGCACAGGGACATCTTCGAGAGTGAAGGGGCGTTACAGATAGCAGGACAAGGTAGAGAGGGCTTCCAGAGCTGCAGCACAAAGGGTTTTGCCTTGGCGATTATATGTACAGTCGCGCTTGCCGCATTTTGTGGCGAAGTTTGCCTGCTCGCATCGCCCCGCGGAAAATTAGGACAGACAACGGCGTCAGGCACAATGTTCTGGCATTCAGAGGTTGCTGGCATGATGAGACCTTCCAACTCCGTGCCTGATAGACGATACCTCGCCCGGAAACGACTGAATGTGATGAAATGATGCCAAGGGTCGGTGCAGAGAGGCAGTGGAGTCGATCCTGGAGACGGGCCTAGCATGGCCTGTTGGGCTGTGCGCTCAGTCTGTTTGGTGGTCAACAGGTTCAAAGCAAGCACAGTATTGGGGATTTAATCAGGGAGTACGATGTGCTTTTCTGCATTGAGAGAATGACAAGCAGTAAGAAAGCGAATCGTTGGCAGACAACTTGCCAGTCCATTGCTCACCGCCCTTCTGTTTCAGTAACCGTCACGGCGAGATTTTGCGGCCAAGGATAAGATTCATCTTTGTCCCAGAGCCGCGCCTCCTGGTAAGCATATCAGCACGGAGTGGTACATACGGATCCTCACGTTTGTGATGGAGACGACCGGTGAACTCAGTTGCCATGCCGGCCATCGCAAAGGCCGGAGGACGACGCTGTCTTGACAGTGGCGTGCGACGCAAAAATGCAGTACAGTGTAGTTCAGTCCGGGATACAGCCTCCCATCGGAGTAGTAGGTGTCCGAGCATCCGAATTCATGCATGAGACATAGAGCATAACGCACTGGAAGTGTTCACAGGTAACGTAGCTTGGTGAATCTAAGACATGGACTCAGCACTAATGACCGCCAGATACAGGCTAATTACTGTAGGGTCTGATGCGCCCGATGCGTCCGATGCGCCTTCCGGCGAAGTCCGGTCTGCTCTGGCTTCAACCCCACGCATAAGCCTCTTGAGTCTTCAGCGCTTCAGCCCAATAGAAAAATTGCCGCCGACAGCCGCTCTACTTCATACCTCTTTCGCGCATAATCTGAGATCTCGCTTTAGACATACTGGACAGTCTACGAAGACGTTCATAAAGGCAAAGTTGGCCACACAATGCTCGCAACGCCTGTACGATGTCTGGTCGACAAGGGTCCCGCAGAGAAGAGGTTTGGATCACTCTTGGCGCACAAGGGCCTCCTGGGAGATAGCGGTAGATACACTGCAGCGCTCAGTGAGCAGACACGTATTACTGTCGTATCTGCACGCGCCTTGGGATTGCAGCCAGTGCACCCCTTTCTGCAGGGAAGCACACAGCTGAACGTTACCGTAGTAGAGGCTAGTTATGGGTAAGTGGGCCTATCAAGTGACGGGCCTGAGTGCCAGCTCGGTGGCATCTGGAACCGAGCTGTCGCCACCTCACTACAGGTCGCGGGTATTCCTAGTAGTCTTCACTCCTCAAAGGGGTTTACAGTAAATATATAACATGGCGAGGTCAAGACTCGTCTGCCGTTACCGCGCATTTCTCCACTCTAGTTAGAATACCCACAAGTAATGGTCCAGCTCACTTTCACGAACTGGCTCTCCGAGCAGTGGGCACGCCTTCCGCCGCCGCTCGAAGCTGACCTTACAGGCAAGACTGTTGTCGTCACAGGGTCCAATACTGGAATTGGGCTAGAGGCTGCTAAGCACTTTGCGCGGATGAAGCCGGCGCGGCTTGTCGTGGCATGCAGGAGCGAAGAGAAGGGCAAGGCTGCGCTTGAGCGTGTGTTCTTTATCTCTCAATGGACTGTACCGCTTAATGCTGAGTTCCAACCTTCTTTTTAGATATCGCTGAGAAGACGGGCTACGCCGCAGAGCTGCAGCTAGTTGATTTTGCGAGTTTTGCGTCCGTGAACGCCTTCGCGGCGAGGCTCAAGGACGACCCGGTGGACATCCTGGTCGCCAACGCCGCCATCGCGGAGGCGGAATTCTCGTTGACAAAGGATGGTTGGGAACGGGCGTAAGCTGACTTTGCTTTACTCAATCACAAACATAATCTGATCACATGACCAGGCTGCAGGTCAATTACCTCTCGACTGCGCTACTCTCGTTCCTCCTCCTGCCGAACTTGGTTAAGGCTGCACATGAACACAAGAGTCACTCCCGACTGGTACTCGTCACAAGCGAGTTGCATTTCTTGACACACTTCGGGGACGAGCTCAAGTCCGCACCGAAGGGTATCCTCCGCACGCTAAATGACCCGGAGTATTGCACACCAGAACGCTTCACCGCGCGCTATCAAGAGACCAAGAGTGCGTACATATTCTACGCACGTGTCTCATGCCAGCTGACAGCCGTCAGTACTTGTTATCATGTTCGTGCGCGCGCTCGCTGAGCGCCTCGGTGCCTCGATGCCTGTCGTGCCAAACAGCGTAAACCCAGGCTTCTGCTATACAGGGCTACGAAAAAACCTGTGGCTCTCGCAGCAACTGCTTATGGCACTTGTGGACGTCACGGTTGGGCGGAGTGCGGAGCAGGGCGCGCGCCAGCTCCTGCATGCTGCGCTCGGGCCCGATGGCAAGGAAGACGCGCACGTTGAGTATATGCGTGGCGCATATGTGAGCTGTCATGCTGTGCGCGAGCCTAGCGACTTTGTGATCAGCAAGGATGGGGCACGAGGTGCAGGATAGAATTTGGGTAAGTTCTTTGACGGAGAGGACTTTGACATCTGACGCTGACTCCGGTTCGTAGCGCGAGACCATCGATATATTGGCAGAGGTATCGCCCAACGTTCGAAGTCTAGTAAAAGAATATTTAGATTAATTCACTCGCTTGCTGTATCACATGACTGCATGCATCCCAGGGTTCACAGCAGCGGGTACGCTCAGGTATCTTGAAGACGTCTATAAAGTAGCCGCCGGCCGTTCCGGTGATCGCCGGGCGTTGCGCAGCGCAGCCTTCGCCCGCTTTTTGCTCGGACTTGCACGACGCCAGACCAGTATGCTTATCACGGTGACCAGGATATCATATGTAGAAGCAAATAACAACAAGGTCTATGAGAGCTCTTAGCAGAACTCATCCGCAATTTGCCGCACCTCCGGGGCCGCCTCTGCAAGGATGTCCAACGTCTCTCGCTGTCGCGCATACTGTCAGCCTTCCTCACCGGCAGAGCAGGTCCAACGCACTCACCCATATTCTCTCTTGCAGCTCTACCCCTTCTCTGCTGATAACGTAGTCCCCCGGCTCGGACACCTCGCTATGTGCGACGTACATGCCTCTCAAATATCGACTATGATTACCATCATGCCCGTCGGGGCCCAGCGCCGCGTACAAGATCTGCCGCGAACCCTGTTCGGCAGTCCGTCCGAGTGTAAGTTCCATGAGCTTGTACATGACTCGGGTCGAGAACGCGAAATTGCGCCGCAGCTCGGAGACACAGTAGCCTGGGCAGGCGCACGCAGGGACAAGCGGTGACGTCGCTGGCATGTGCGCGGCAAGTGCGCGAACGAAGAGGACGTTGAGCACTGGCACGGTGAGCGGTTAATTGGTTTTGAATTGGCGAGAGGCGGACGGGTCAACGTACGCTTGCTATCATTATATCGCGTCTGAAAACGCCCCGAGGTGCAGACCTCAGGACTGTTCAATGCGCGTAGGAGGTTCGGCTTAGATGAGAGATCCTCGTCAAAGCGCACCCCCATATGCAATCCACTCGTAGTGATAACAAGCCGCGGATGGCTGTTGTGCACTTGTGCCGCCTTGTACATGTTGGGCAGGAGGAGCAGGCATACGAGCGCAGTGGAAAGGTGGTTCACTTGCAGGCTGAAAACATTGTCAGGTCTAGAAGCTCTTCACATGTATTTTCGCCACACTTACGCCTGCTCCCATCCGTCTTTCGTAGTGAGATACTCGGGCTGCGCGATAGCTGCGTTTGCGACAAGGATATCGACCGCGTCGTCTTTCAAGTGTGTAGTAAACGCCTTAACCGACGCAAAGTCTGCAAGATCAACCAATTGCAACTCGGCGCTGTATCCTGTCTCCCGCGCAATATCTGGTAGCCACACAGATATTCACAGGAATTATATCGTCAGCGCATGCACTCGAGCGGTTCGGCGCTTGGGTCTACTCACATTCGACAGCAGTGCGTCCCTTAGCCTCGCTTCTACACGCGATGATCAGCCTCTCAGGGCGCATCTGCGCGAAGTGCTTCGCGGCCTCGAGTCCAATGCCCGTGTTGGCACCGACGACAACGACAGTTTTTCCCGAGAGGTCGGCGTGCAGAGGTGCCGGAAGATGTTTCCACTGGCTAAGCACGAACGACAGGAAGGTGGGTTGCATGTTTACTGTGTATGATTTGAGAGGGCATACTGAGCCTGTGCCGGTGGCTATATATGCTGCGAAGAACCTCGCAGGCCTGGCTGACGATTGTTTGTGGCTCGCTCGTAATGCTGCTGAGAGAGTTGTGTCCTTACAGAACGAGATTCAGCCCATTTGCGTACGCCTTTCCCTTCGGCGAGGCTACCATCATTACAGTCGGAGGTTCGCTAATTACGCATGCAGTCGGCTGGACGGCTCCGGCAAAGTTGGCGCCCCATTCTTGGTAATCTGCCTTCTCCTGTGTACATCTGCGGACAAAGATTCCCGCATCATGGGGGAGAACGGTGACCACAATTATCACCGGGGGAATTGGCGGGTCCGGCTGGTTCGTTTGACCATTGCTGCGAGCGAAATCCAACAATTTCGCGTATGCGGCCCAAATACAGAGACCGAGTCGGCAAATGCGAGAGGTCAATTGATCGGACGATGAAAATTCAGAGATCTAAGTGACTTCAGATAATTTGACAGATTGTGCCAGTGAGATCCCAGTCATCCCACCACCAGAGATACGGCCATCTCTATAATCTAACGGAAAATCTAGATGACGACTGATTTCGCGCTGTTCTCCGGCTGCCTGCTTAGTCAATTTGCCACCCCGAAGCAGCCCGGACTCGGACGAAGTGGAACAGAACTGCGTGGCGTCTAGCGCCTGCACCGCAAATACTCAGTACAGCTCACGCCTGGGATTCTCGTGTTGGATAAGTTAGGCAACGATGCGCGAGATTCAAAATTCCAAATATATATATATATGATTAGTCGATCGTAGGGATGTGGCAAAATATCTAGCCGAACAAAGGGCGTCGAAATATCGAGAGAGGGCAGTTGGCCAAGTCGAGCAGCCTGAGGACGCAGAGCGTAACGGGGTTCCTTTAAGCAACTAAATTAACTGGTCAAATGGTTCACTATCGCAGCTGATATGCTGTCACGCTCGGCGTTGCCATCCCACAACGAAATTTGAGAGTTTTTAGCAGAACTCATTCACAATCCTCCGCACCTCCGGAGCCGTCTCTGCAAGAATGTCCAACGTCTCTCGCTGTCGCGCATACTGTCAGCCTTCCTCACCGGCAGAGCAGATCCGATGTACTCACCCATATTCTCTCTTGTAGCTCTACCCCTTCTCTGCTGATAACATAGTCCCCCGGTTCAGACACCACACTATGTGCGACGTACACGCCCCTCATATATCGAACGTGATGGCCATCACGCCCGTCGGGGCCCAGCGCCGCGTACAAGATCTGCCGCGAGCCCTGTTCGGCAGTGCGTCCGAACGTGAGCTCCAGGAGCTTGTACACAACTTTGTCCGAGAACGCAGAGTTACGCCGTATCTCAGAGACACAGTAGCCTGGGCAGGCGCACGCAGGGACAAGCGGTGACGTCGCTGGCAGATGTGCGGCAAGCGCGCGGATGAAAAGGACGTTCAATACTGGCAGAGTGAGCTAGTTATTATGTTTGATTTGGCGAGAGAGGGGCGGGTTAACGTACGCTTGCTATCATGATACCGCACCTGGAAACGTTCCGAGGTGCAGAGTTCAGGACTGTTCAATGTATGTAGGAGGCTCGGCGTGGATAAGAGGTCCTCGCCGAAGCGCACTCTCATGTGCAATCCACTCGTGGTGGTAACAAGCCGTGGATGGCTGTTGTGCACTTGTGCTGCCTTGTGCATGTTGGGCAGGAGGAGCAGGCATATGAGCGCAGTGGAAAGGTGATTGACTTGCAGACTGGTGTCGCTGTGAGATTCAGAGGTTCTTCAAGCTCGCATGTATGTTCGCTGCACTCACGCCTGTTCCCATCCGTCTTTCGTGGTGAGATACTCGGGCTGCACGACACCCGCATTCGCGACAAGGATATCGATGGGGTCGTCCTTCAGCTGCGCAGCGAATGCTTTTACCGACGCAAAGTCCGCAAGATCAACTGGCTGCAGCTCAGCGCTGTATCCTGTATCTCGCGCAATATCTATTTTTTGAAATTTATTTTAAAAATTAATGATAATAATAAAAGATATCATCAGTGCACGCACTTAAGCAGTCCGGCGTGTGGGTTTACTTACGTTCAGCAGCAGTGCGCCCCTTTGCCGAGCTCCTACATGCAATGACTAGCCTCTCAGGGCGCATCTGCGCGAAGTGCTTCGCGGTCTCGAGCCCGATGCCTGAGTTGGCACCGACGACAACGACAGTTTTTCCCGAGAGGTCGGCGTGCAGAGGTGCCGGAAGACGTTTCCACTGGCCGAGCACGAAAGACATGACGGTGGGCTGCATGTTTACTGTGTGTGACTCGAGAAGGCATATTGAGCCTGTGCCGGTGGATATATATACTGCGGGGAAGTTCGCAGGCCGTGCGCGCTCGTTATTCCAAGGCTCGCGTACGTTATCCCACCGGCGAGCTAGCAATAAATGTGCATCTCTATCATCGGAGGCGAGTTATCCGTGGGAGGTTACACCGCATGCAGGCCCAGGCGCCCCATTCCTGATAGTTCGCCTTACTACATTTGCGGGCAAAGATTCCCACACATAGCGGCCTGGGTAAAGCCACGAATACTGGTTTGACTGAATGTTGGGCGTTCGCTTGACCATCGTACGTATCAGCGACCTTGAACGATTTCAGATAGGTTAGATATGCAGATATCTCTGCGAACACAAGAGCATAAATTTGAAAAGTCAATTGACCGGACGATGAGAGTCCAGAGGCGCATCAGGAAAGTGTCCAAACGTCTTGACCATCAATAATCTGACGGATTGCGAGATCCCACCAGAAATACGCTTATCTCTACATGAATCTTCGGTAGCGACAGAAGATCTGGATGGCGACCGGTTTCGCGCTTTTCTCGGGCTGCCTGCTGCATGTTGTCTGACCCGAAGCGGCCTGGCTCGGACGACGCGGGATAGGACTTCGTGGCGTCTGGCGCTTGCACCGCGGAGCGAGAAAAAAACGGGAGCAGCCCCCGCGCCCAAATACCCCCAGTTCATGCCAAATCCGCGTGTCGAATAAGTTATGCAAGATGCGCGAGATTCAAACATTTCGATTAGTCGACCGTAAGGATATGGCAAGATATGAGCAAATAGAGGGCACTGAAATATAATATCGGGACGGCACAGTCGGGAAGGCGCCGAGCGTGACAAGACTACTTTAAACTAATCCGACTAGGTGCAATATTCCTTCACTATTCTCCGAATGTCGGGCGACGCCTCTGCCAATATATCGATGGTCTCGCGCTAGAAGCGAGAGTCAGCGTTTCGAACTTCAGGCGTGTTCTACGGACTCACCCATATCCTCTCCTGCACCTCGTGCCCCTCTTTGCTGATTACAAAGTCGCTTGGCTCGTGCACGGCGTTGCAACTCACGTACGCGCCGCGCATGAATTGTATGTGTTCACCGTCCTTCCCGTCAGGCCCAAGAGCGGCGTGCACGAGCTGGCGTGCGCCTTGCTCCGCGCTGCGCCCGAGTGTGAAGTCCATGACGGCCATCATGAGCCGGCGCGACAGCCAGAGGTTGCGTCGCAACTCTGTGTAGCAGAACCCTGGGTTCACGCTGTCGGGCACGACAGGCACCGCGGCGGGGAGGTGCTCTGCGAGCGCGCGCGCGAACATGACGTTGAACACTGGGTGTAACAGGACTGTCAGTGGTGTTGTGCGATGTAATGTGCGTGGGATGTGCACGTACTCTTCGTCTCGGGATAGCGCGCGGAGAAGCGTTCTGGTGTGACATACTCCGGGTCGCTTAGCGTGCGAAGGATGCCCTTCGGTGCCGACTTGAGCTCATCATCGACCCGAGTCGTGAAGTGCATCTCGCTCGTAACGAGTGCCAGCCGAGAATTGCTCTTGTGCTCTTGCGCGGCCTTGACGAGGTTGGGCAAGAGGAGGAAGGAGAGCAGTGCGGACGAGAGGTGATTGACTTGCAGGCTAGCGCTAGACTCAGATAACATTCATGAGCGAAAGAGTGTGAAGTCCACCTACGCCTGCTCAAAGCCATCCTTCGTAAGAGAGAAATTCGACAGCCCGACGCCGGCATTGGCAACCAGAATATCGACTGGGGCGTCCTTGAGCCTCGCGGCAAAGGCTGTCACGGATGCAAAGTCCGCAAAGTCGACGAGCTGCAGCTCAGCAGCGTAGCCTGACTTCTGGGCAATATCTGCGCCAGCAACGTCTTAAAATCAGCACTCGACGGCTCGGCCTATCAGAGATTCTGGACCCACGTTCAAGCGCAGCCTTGCCCTTGTCCTCGCTCCTGCACGCTACGATAAGCCGCGCCGGCCTCATCCGCGCAAAGTGCATCGCAGCCTCCAAGCCGATACCTGTGTTGGATCCTGTGACGATCACAGTCTTGCCCGTGAGGTCGACTTGGAGCGGCGGCGGGAGGCGGGTCCACTGCTCGGAGAGGAAACTCATGAAGGTGAACTTGCCCATCGCGTGTAGATAGTCCAATCGAAAGGAAGAATTGTGGGAATCAGGTTCAAGCCCACCATGTTATATACACGCAGAATTTGCCCTGAGAACTGAGAGCTGAGAACCGATCAGCGGTTGCTCACAAACCGTGAGGTGACGACAGCACGGCACCGGATAACACTAGCTAGGCAACTTGCGCCTAAGCGAGCCTGCTGACTCAAAGTTCACTAGTGTCCGCCATAATGTTTAGCTGTGCGCACTTACGTGCGACGAGGGGCTGCATTGCCCAGCCGCGCGTGCGGCGCGCGGAAACTCCGAAGGAGGCAAGCGTGCGCGTCCGTCCGGCAGCCTCTGGAAAGGCATGCCGAACTGCGGTTGCCTGCATGTGATCATTTCTTCTTGTCCTCCTTAGGACCCAGGAGTGATCGCGTATTATTCGACGGATTGTCCATTAGCGACCCTCGTTACGAGCACCTACGCGGATGCGGCGCTTGCGACATACTACCCCCTAAAGCTCTAGATCTAGCGTCAGGAGGCTGTCGTCGTCGTCGTCGTCGGCTTTTCATCGACGATGGCCAGGAAATGTAAAACGTATGACAAGAGGAGTTTGCAAGCGTGGAAAGGCGTATCAAACGCACCAAACCTTAATCATCCACTCTTACCTCTTGGAGCCAGAACAACCACACGCTAGATTTTGGCGAACTATTCATATCCAATTTCTCTTTAACATAGTTACGGATACACACAGTATTCGAACGTACAGTAGAGGGTGTCACGATGACTCCGAAACAAGGGGCGGATGGGAAAGCGGGTAAGCATCTGCGCGAATAAAGCTTGAAGAGATGCAGATAACATGCGAAGGAGAAACGAAGGACGGAGGAAGACGAGGCGACGAGGCAAAAGAGCGGGATGCGTGCGATGCAGATTAGAGACACACGATTGGAATGCAAGGACAGACAAGGAATGGAGCTGGAGGCGTACAGTATAAGGCAATACATACGAATAAAGTATAGCGGGACAACGGAAAGCGGTACGCCAGAGAGCACTACGCGTCAGGCAGGGCCTCAATCGTTCCCATCACAGACGAGATATTCGACAGCATGCTCGACCGCGCGCTGTAGAACGCTGTTGAGCGCACCGTATCGCCCTCCCAGCGCTCCTTGATCTCGCCCAGTGCCACAGCGGGGCCGCCGCGCGAGTATACGTCGTGCGACGTCGTGCGCATGTGCTGCAGGTGTGCGTCGGCGTCAAAGCGTACGCAGAGCGCTGAGTCTGAGTGCGAGGAGCGCACACGCGGCGGCGCGTTCAACCGCGCGAGAGACGGCGGGTAAGGCTTGTTGTCGAATGAGAAGCCAAGCGCGGAGAACTACAGGAAATAATCAGTACCGGTGTCAGAAGCAGGAGGGAGAGAGCACGAACCTCGGACGACAGAACAGGCAGCTGATGGTGTCTCCAAGTTTCGTCAAGCTCGACAACCTCCTTCGGTGGGCTAGACCCTCGCGGTGACATCGGCCACGCGGGCCGAGTCGGCTCAGAATCCATGCCACTGAGTGCGAAGCGCGGACCGCGTGCCCAGCCGCCGTTACTGCGTGAGAGCATGCCATCCGGGCAATTAATATTGTCGTCCGGGCGGTCCAGCTCGCTCACGACGAACTCGCTCTCAGCGTTTGTCGGAGACTTAACGAGACCAAGGAGGGGCGACATCGAGCTGAAGGCAGAGGCCGCCATTGGGAAGGGCGATGGTGGACGCTCGGCATTCAAGAGGGCCGCGACGCACAGTGAGCTCTGCGACTTTCGCTTGCGCAGACGAGATGGTGATGGCGGTGGTGAGATAAACTCTGTACGAAGAGGCATCGGACTAGGCGGCAGAGGTATGTTGGGTGGCGGACCAGGCGAAGGCGGAATAGGCGAGCTGACAGATCTTCGCGACAGCGTCGGGGAGAACGGAAGGGGGACTATGTGCGCGGAAAAGTCGCTTACGTTGGGCAGCGTGGCATTCTGCCTGAGACCTATCGGCGACCAATCTGAGTACGGCGTGGGCGAAGGTGACGGCGACAGAGAAGAAACGGTCATTGCCGGTGTTGGGAATACAAATGGCCTGTAGTCCATGTAAGGGCCGTCAACTTCCGTGGGAGAACACGGCTGGTCGTCCAGCCCGCTGGTCAGCGGAGTGATTGTGTCACCACTGTTGGTGTGCATGTGACCACTGCCACTTGACCTTTTCCGCATGGGCCGCAAGAGAGCGTTCCTTCCGAGTGGTGGCTGTGTTGACTTTGACGAAGAGTCTAAAGTCTCAAATGGCATCGGAGTCCGGGAACGCGGGACCTCGATGTCGCTTTTGGCGAAGGGGTCCTCCTCAGGAGTTAGGACGCGGTCGACGGCCATAGCGTCCACCGGAGAATCCACGCTCATCCGGCAATCAGACGCGACACCGGGAAACGAGCTTGAGTGGGGTGTTGGCGGCAGAGAGCCTGTACCAGAAGAAAACATGGATGTGTCAGATGAGGAAAGAGTGGACTCATTTGACGAGCTGGTAATGACTGAAAGGTTAAGCTTCGACCGCGAGCGAAACATGCTTGCTTTCAGAGACCGAGGAATAGCCTGAATAATGCGATCGGCGAGTGTCTGAGTCGACTTGGCAGTCGCCTGTTGTATTCATGTTAGCGTATGTCCAGCAGGTACAAGCCATAATATAACTCACGGCCGAATGAATGCTCGCTGAGCCGTCCCTTCGTTGGGAGACATACGACGGAGCATTCGGCAAGCGTTCACCATCCTCGAGACGCCACACCTCCCGTGCAGGAGATGTAGGGGTGGGAGGTGGTGGTCTCGGGTTCGTATATGGTTCCGGGCACCACGCCGGCAGTTCGCCTTCTTCAAACTCGATTGACATGCTTGAAGCTACAGTGGGAGAAGGAAGGAAGGAATCCGCGATGGAACTTGCTCTAGAGTGTTTCCTGTTGTGTTCTGATAACAAGTTAAACGAGCGAGACTTGTTGAGAGGAGGCAAACGAGTGTGTACGCGGAGAGACGAGTCAGCAGTCGATAGCTGAGAAGACGTCCGACCCCTGGAGGAAGAGAAGGAGGAACCAGTGTTCCGTCGCATGGAAATGAGGTCTCCAAGCAGTGTAGGAGCAGGGCTTTTGCTGCGAGGCACCAGGGGCGACGGGGTACGTGCTGAGCGGGGCCCATCGCGGTAAGAATGCTGCGGTATCTTCAGAACGTTCAGAGGGAGCGAGCTCGTTCTACGTCGCGCGACGGAGACCTTGACACCGAGCTCGACATTCGGACCTGGGACGCCCCGGAGGGTGCTCAGCGTTGAATTGTCGCCCCTTGATGGGAAAGGGAGACGCTGAGACTGAGAAACGGCGTTATGCCGTGATGGAGAGCGCGCGGAGGAAGTGGAGGTGGACGTCCAGGGAGCGAGGGTCGACATTGACGCTGGAATGTGTCCATTGCTGACAGAGCCATGCGGCGTATGGGATGGCCGAAGCATGAGAGCAGAAGCGCGATCCCGGAGCGACTTGAGCACGCGTCTCGTTATGCCGGGGCGCGACGAAGGCTCGCCGTGCATAGGGGACGTTGAGGGAAGGGTGCGGTGAAGGCTGAACGCACTAGATGACTGTGACCTTGGTCGGTGGAACCGAGGGCGGTCGTCCTCGATGGCGTCTTCAAGGTAGCTCTTGGCCGTTGTCCTACCTGGCAGGGAGATCGCAGACCAGGGGCCTGAGGCTGAAGCATGTGCCGGAGTGAGAACGATAGCTGGTGACGGGCGGTCAAACGCGTTCGACACGAGCTGCTCGAAGTCGCGAACGGAGGAGGAAGGAGCGCGATGGAGGGTGTCGCCGCCGGGGGAGGGATACCGGAAAGCGTGCATTTGAGACGAGATGGGAGGGACGACGACAAGAGCGAGGTCAATGGTGAAGAGGATTAATATGAGAGGAGAAAAAGGGGCGTACGAAACGCAGCCTGAAAAGGACAGAGCCAATCGGAGGGAAGCAAGTCAGGAGAGATTTACTCCCGGCGACCCTGTGTTGAGATAAATCGCCCTAGATTGCCCTCCAAGGCAACTTGCTGTCAAAGGCCAAGTCAACCCAATCTGGCCTTGATGATCGCTGTCGTCTGTATCCTTTTCATTGTTGGACATGTTCCTATTTTCCTGCGCTGCACTTGCACTCAGAGACTCAGGAGTCACACGAGCCAGGAACGGCGCCCCGGGCGATGACATACAAGGCGTTGGTTGGACGTTGCTAGGGCCTAGGCGCGACCGCCCTCAAGCGCTCATGAGTCTCACTACGCTCCGAAGCGTCTCCTCGGCGGCCATCAATGCTCTCCCGAAACAGCCCAAAGTAGAAGCGCTGGAGGGGTCCCAGGGGTCTTTGTTAGGATCAGAGGCTGTTGCCAAATAGACATGTCCAGGAATGGAAAACAAAAAAACACGCTTTCCCGTAGGCCGCCACCAGCTGTTCAGAATGATCGCGTTTGCGTCCTTCGCAGCACCTCCAGACGATTATGACCCGCTGGTAAAAACCAGACACTACCAAGATCTGGATGATGACGACGACATGGACCTCGACCTCGACGATGACGAAGAGTCTGCGTCGCGCAGCAAATCTACGTGCCCTGGCGAGACGCTGACGTCGTCGCATGCTTTCATGCGGTGCGCACACCATCCGAACGTCCGGCCGGCGCTCAGAATGTCTCACCTTACGCAGCGGTCACGGCACCTACGTTGACAACGACGAGGTTGTTGCTTCCGTCGCAGGCACTGTCGAGCGCGTCAATAAGCTCATCTCTGTCCGCGCTGCGCGTACAAGGTAAACGCTGTAAGTCTTTATACACCCCTCTACCGCTGATCGCGAGCACAGGTATAATCCGGAAGTTGGAGACCTTGTGGTCGGGCGCATAACCGAAGTGAGTAATCGATCTCATCAGTATGAATTACATCTCGCCCCAAATTCTGTCGATGGGATCCTTTCAGACCCTGCTGGGCAGAGGGGACCGGCGGTATCTTTAAAAACGGACCTCGCTAGCCCCCTATATGTACTGTCATAATTTTCTGACTGTCGGCCCAGGTGCAACCGAGACGGTGGAAGGTCGACGCCGGCTCTCGCCAAGATGCTGTCCTGATGCTGTCCTCAGTTAATCTCCCAGGAGGCGTCCAAGTATGACTTACGTCCATCCATTGGCTTGAGCGACCAATCACTCATGATGGTCTCAGCGCAGAAAACTCGAAAGTGACGAACTTCAAATGCGGACGTTCTTCGAAGAAGGCGATCTGCTTGTCGCCGAGGTCCAGGCCTTCTTCGCGGATGGCGCCATGTCTCTCCATACCCGGTCGCTGCGATACGGAAAGGTGAGCTCCCGCGCTCCTCTCCGAGTCCCCATTCTCTGACATGGTGTTCAATAGCTCCGCAACGGGCAGCTCGTCGTCGTCCCTCCGGCGCTGATCCGCCGGCTCAAGTCGCACTTTACGTCGCTCCCATGTGGCGTTGACCTCATCCTGGGTCTGAACGGCTACATCTGGGTGAGCAAGCACGTGAAGGAGAGCGAACAGGAGGGCGAGGAGGGCTTCGATGCGGAAGCCGTGTACTCGAATTGCAACGACGCGAGCCTCTCCCTTCTCCCTTCTGTCAATTGCCAGCTGACGTGGGCACTGCGCAGGACATCGACGACGCGACGCGCACCGCGATCGCGCGCGTGAGCAACATCATACGCGTATTCGCGGCACACTTCCACCCGCTCACGGACGCGGTGCTCCTCGAGGCGTACGAATGGGCCGTGGAGCAGGAGTGCAGTGTCAAGGATCTGCTGCAGGAGGACGTCGGCGCTGCGATGGTCGCGGCTGTCAGCGCGCACTCGTAGGGCCTGCCGGCTACTTTACTGGGAGGCATGTGCCTGTCGGTAACGGATTTCCGCGCACCGGCACTCCGCTTCAGGGGTGGCGCTCTCAATAGTTCCGATGTGAGCACGGCACCCTTGCCAGCTTAATGAGGCGCGCCTGTGGTGCGTGTGAACGCTGTGAGCGGAGTCCTGGCCAATCGCGGTAAAGCAACGCACACATCCGATACCCTTGTCAATATTGACTGCGTTGTCCATGACGTCAGCTGGGGGCAAGACTCCGACAGTCACCAAACAGCCTGTGGTTTGGTTTGAAGTGGGCGCGGACGCCCCTATCTCGCCTCGGCCTGTAGAGCACCACAATAATTGTTTGTTGCCATGTAGGCAAAGCTTTTGCTCGGCACAAACTGGATGCAGCTCCGAGAGTCTCAATCGACTGCCACCGACTCATTGAATTAAGACTGCGTTGAAAGACTAAGTTGTAACTTCATTTAAGCACATTCTAACTCTGTCTGTATTGTAAAACAGGAGAAGTCCAAATTTATCTCTTGTATCTCTTGTATCTCTCGCATCTCTCGCATCTTTAACCAGATGGCCTGATAAGTAACTGATTCCTTACTGTCTGTTAACCCCTTACACACCGCCTTGCCCTTTATATACTTAGTGCTGCATGCCCCTGATCGACCACAAGTTTCTTATTACTTCCGCCTACCCCACCACGCTCCAATCATTTCATCCTGCAACGTAACATGTAGCCAAGGTGCTACGTCGCGGGCGGCGAGAACCAGAAGGTCGCCCACGGACTCGATAGCTGAACACATATGTAAATATATATTTTCGAGAGCCTCAGGAGAATGCTACCTGAGTGCCGACCGAGTGCCGACCAAGCAAACACCAACCACGATGACACTCGAGAACAGCCGCCACGAAAACAGCTACCGGGACAACATTAATTGCGTAGCGGAGCGAAGCTATCTCTTGTGTCCATTACATAACCACTTGCAGGCTTTGAGAGCGGACGTGGCTTGAAGCTTGAAGCTTGAAGACCCAGATCGTGTTAAGTTTAATTTGTTAAGCCATGATTCACGCTCCATTCAAAATGAAATGATTTCGAATCAGCTCCTTCACTGAGCTTCATGAACTTTGTCGGTTGGGTCGCTCTCCGTGTATGGTGCCCGGTTAACTATCTTGCAACACATCAGAAATACAGATAGCCTGTGCAGCCGAAACTGAACACTTCAGGACACAATTCCGAGAGTAAGAGATAACGGAAAGAAAAGAATGCAAGAGAAAAACAGGAAAAGAAAATCTAGGGAAGGGCATGGGAGGGAGAGCGCAAGATGGTGGACTCGAAGCTAACGCAGATAGAGGTCAGACGGGACCGAGAGACAGATGAGAGAAAGCTATGAGGAACCCAACGCAGATAGAGGTCAGACGGGACGAGAGGAAAACTCCCCTGTCCCTCGCGGCTGCACTTACACTAGGAGGTTCCTGGTTAGGCACGTCCGCAGCTGATAAAGCGTTGGCGACGTACCTAACATTCCTGAGCGGGTTCGCGTTCGTCCGCTGGTGGACTCATCCTGCAGCGAGCAGAGGAACGGGAGGCCGCGTGGTCGACGGGCGCTTCGAGTCTTCATGGATGCGTGACATTGCGCGTCGGCGGCGTCGCTTCTTTAAACTCGGAAAAAAACAGCTACAGCTAGAATCTTGCGAATAGCAACTGCTGGTTTCGATCCAGCGACCTCGGGGTTATGAGCCCCGCGCGCTACCCCTGCGCCAAGTTGCTGCATGTACGAGGCCCCAAATTAATCCTAGATGTCCATCGCCCGCAGAGGCCGCCACTCTCATCTCGCAGCAGCCTCTGCTACTTATTTGTTTGTTCATTTTCCGAGGGTAGAGCATATGCATGTGTGAAACTCCAAGCTATCTTAGAACCTACGACTCAATTCGTGAGCGCGGGCGATTGCCTGAAGCGGAAGGGCGATCATCAATTCGCCATCAGACACGTAAGTTAGCGACCAAGATTCAGTCTTGTCCAGCTCATCCACTCACCCACTCGACGAGGTCAAAAATGATTTTCGGACGCCTCACCCTCGGTTTCTTGCTGGTCACTGTCGCTGCGTTCTTCTGCGCACAGAATGTCGAGGCTGCCAAGGGCCCCAAGATAACCCACAAGATTTACTTCGACATGAAGCATGGCGACGAGGTCCTCGGTCGCAGTAAGTTCCGCTGGCCCGTTTGTCTCTGGCCTTCTAACCCATGCATGTGTCCGTAGTTGTCGTGGGTCTGTATGGCGGTGTACGTACTTCCGTCTGTCATGCAGAGAGACTGCCTAGACTAACGCGTATCCGAGACAGACCGTCCCTAAGACCGTTGAGAACTTCAGAGCGCTTAGTACTGGTGTGCGCAAGGATGGCACTCCGCTAGAGGCCGGCATGGGATACAAGGGCTCCAAGTTTCACCGTGTGATCAAGAATTTCATGATTCAGGGAGGCGACTTCAGTATGTTTGCAGCCTCGCCTTCTCCGCCGCAGGTCGGATGCTGACCTTGAGCGCGCAGCCCGTGGCGATGGCACCGGTGGCAAGGTATACATCATTTTGGACTAGACCAAGTCAGGTTGCTTACAATCGGGCGTAGTCTATCTATGGTGATCGCTTTGCGGACGAGAACTTGTGCGTACAATGTTCGTGAGTTGGGCGCCCTTTTGCTGACGTTCGCTGCAGCAAGCTCCGCCACACTACCTCCGGTATTCTTTCGATGGCTAATGCGGGCAAGGACACTAACGGTGAGTTCATATCAACGACCACACTGGTTTGACTGACGTGCCTTCGCAGGCTCCCAATTCTTTATCACCACGGCTGTGACCAGCTGGCTCGATGGCAAGCACGTACGTCGATGTAATGTTGAGACTGTAAGAACGCCGAGATTCACCTCGATTTGTCCAGGTCGTCTTCGGCAAGGTTGTTGAAGGCATGGAAGTCGTCACTGCTATCGGTAAGTCGCTCTCTATACCGCAATGAACGTCCCGTTTACCACAAATACAGAGGACGTCGCCAAAGGGAGGAATGACAAGCCCGAAGTTGATGTCATTATTGCTGACTGCGGCGAAGTAAGCATCTACGAGTCTTACTTATAATTCTCTAACCACCGTTGTCGACGTGATCTACAGCTTCCTCTCGATGACCCTCCCACAGATGAGTCTGGAAACGAGGTGCCTCTCCGCGCTGAGCTATAAGTTAGCTGTAGTGCTGATTTATCTGCTCTATCATCTATGTCGTACTTCGAATGGGAATGGAAATACTCGGTTGCTGACACAAATCAACTTGAAACTGTCCGACGGTCGTCCGCTACTTACTGCGGTATACACGTAGATTGAACTTCTTCCGACCACTTCCAAGATCGACATACTCGAAACCACACAGGCCGAGCATGCTCCAACGACTGAGGCGCCGGCGGCCGCTACCGAGATAGCTGAGGAGGTTGCTGAGCCCATCCCGGCGACCCTCGATGAATCGTTACCCGCTACGACCGAGTACATGGGCTATGACGAGCTCGAGGAACTCCAATCATGGTCTCCGGCTATAAACTGGGTCGTCGTCCTTGGCTTCGCCGCGGTATTCGGTGTGCTGCTGTGGTTCCTCGGCGGGAACAGGATTGTGAAGCGTTTCGCTGCCGGGCGGGGTCGGGGCTTGTACAGGCGTGTGAACGAGAATGATGTCGAGAAGCTGGAGGACTAGCAGGTATGTGTGCCTGTCCAGGTCAGTAGGCACTGCAGCACTTTATGTGTGCAGCATAATGAACTTTTAGATGGGAACCCGAGACTATGAGTGAACATGGGTCGTAAGACGAACCACGCTCGAGAGTCGTGCCTTGCTCAGGCCAGTTCACGAGCGTTTCAGTAGTAGAATGCTAGTGGTGTTCGAGCATGTCACAGTTTGGGTTGAGAAATCTGAACAAAAACCTCGCCCCTCTGGACCGGGACGCAGAGAACCAGAGAACAGTCGCTGAACAAATGTGGCCTCTCTATTTCCTTCCGGATCACAGGTCGCACAGCACAGCGCAATTCGACTCTGCACGCGTCCCCGCCGGAGACTCACTGCTGCGTTGCAAGTACTTGTGCCTATGGTATACTACCACCTGCTTTGCATCGCAGATTTGCCATCAGACTCATACATGCCCACGTTGAGTTCATTTGGATCTGCAGTACGCAGATGACGAGCTGCTATCCACGACCAGGAGTGCAACGATACCTCCGGCATCTCCGGCTGATTGATGCTAGCTCATGTCCGGAGATTGGCGAGCGCATCAAACGCGACTTATTGCCCGTCGAGACACGTAGACCACACTCATTACCTGCGCGATTTAAGAGGCTGGGCTCTCCATATGGAGGAAGAGTGGTCAATGCTGTGCGCGATTTAAGAGGCTGGCTTTCGAGTCTAAGGCCTGTCCCCAACCTTCACTCACTCCTCGACGAGGTCAAAATGATATTCGGACGCTCCTCTCTCGGTTTCCTGCTGGTAACTATTGTTGCGTTGTTCTGCGCGTTCTGCGCGCAGGATGTCGAGGCCGCCAAGTCCTCCAAAGCTTCCAAAGCTCCCAAGGCTCCCAAGGTGACACACAAGGTCTACTTCGACATCCACCACGGTGACAAGGATCTCGGTCGCGGTGGGTCTAACTGGTCTAGTCGTTTGTCTGCAATGCACTCATGTGTGTACCTGCAGTCGTCCTGGGTCTCTATGGCGGTGTATGTGCCTATACGACATGAAGAAACATCCGTCACTAACGCGTATCCGAAACAGAGTGTCCCGAAGACCGTCGAGAACTTCAGGGCGTTGAGCACCGGCGTGCGGAAGAATGGCACTCTGCTCGAGTCTGACATGGGATACAAGGGCTCCAAGTTCCACCGCGTGATCAAGACCATGATGATTCAGGGAGGTGACTTCAGTACGTCTGCAGCTCAGTTTTCGCTGTCGTCGGTTGGATGCTGACTTGGAGTGCGCAGCGATTGGGGACGGTACCGGCGGCAAGGTACGCGCGAGTTGTTTCGGGCGACATGAGTTACAGTGCTTACAAGTGAGCGTAGTCTATCTACGGCGACTACTTTGCAGACGAAAACTAGTGCGTATTCCTGCGACATCGATAGTGGGGTGCGTGTATGCTGATGTCCGCTGCAGCAAGATCCGCCACACTAGTCCCGGCATGCTTATGATGGCTAATGGAGGTAAGGATTGGAATGATAAGGTTACGCCAGCGATTTGTGACCTCTGACTTGTATGCCATTACAGGCTCTCAGTTCTTCATTACTACAACCACGACCAGCTGGCTGGATGGTAAAAAGGTATGTCCGTGTCATGCTGAGTTGAAGGTGACATTCAAACTCACCATATTCTGTTCAGGTCGTCTTTGGCAAGGTTCTGGAGGGCATGGACATCATTGAGGCTATCGGTTGGTAACTTCCCATGTGATAATACAGACTATACTCACAGCGACTACAGAGAAAGTTCCCACGGGAGCAAATGACAGACCAATGGACGATGTTGTCATCGCTGACTGCGGCGAGGTGCGTTTCCATGCGTCTTTATTTGCAACTCTGCTCACCACGGCTCTCAATATCATGTTCAGCTTCCTGTCCCTAAAACCAAGAAAGCCGTGTCCCCCCGCGCCGAGCTATAAGTTCGGTCATTTATATCTTTATCATCTATGTCCTACGTTGGAATGGGAATGGTTGCTTAGCTTACGTCAACTTGAGATGGCATGACGGCCCTCATTGCACGCCAACATATGCATCCACAAACTGAACTCCTTTTAACGATCTCCTTTTCGGACATGTTCAAAATCAAGCAAACAGAGTACAATCCGGCGACTGCAACCAAGCTTGTCGAGATCGTTTCGATGGCCGACACTCGGCGAGGCCAAGCTTGTCCTAACCGAGTTCATGGGCCACGGGGAGTTCAGTTGTGCGCGTAGGTCGAAGTTTGCGAGAGCAATATGTCTCTCGTGTTGTTTATTTAACAGCATTTGGCGCGGTGTGTAACGCCAGATTTATGAGACGGCTGGGGTTTCAGCCTGACAAATATTGTGGATGGGCGCTCAGCGCCACACGGCCAGTGGCTCAAGCGCTCATTCCTCGTGTTACGCTTCTCCCCCAACACCGTCGTCGCGATCTCGCATCGTCATGCCCTGAACGGCCTGAACAGTTGTACAATACCAACAAGGTACTCAATATGACCTCTAGATATGAATTTTCGTTGCTACATCCTCCAATATACCCGCTGAGTGGCAAAGCTCCCGACGCACATTAACAACCAGCTTCACCACGCACAGAAATGCTCGCACATGCAGCAAAAGCACCATTAATATTGCCTTAAATGTCCAGACCTCCGTCTTCGCCGACTACGTTGAGATTTAACTAATCCACGTCGTGTATCGTTCCGACGTCCTCCTGATAGCCGCAGCAATCGCTTTGCCCACATTCCTATTGGTCTGCTCGGATGGATGCAGTTCGTCATACCTGCGCACTGGGTAAGTGCGTGGCCCAACCACTGAGCTCATATTGACACACCAGAAGTAGCTGTCGACTGCAGGCCCGGTGACAGTCGTACAGTTGCCAGTGTCGGAAGTGTTCTCATTCAGCTTGTAACCGCAGGAATTGAATGGCTCCGGTGATGTTAGGCAGAACTGTCCTGGGTTGGCAAGCATGTCCTCGAAGAAGGTATGAGAGTCGAAGTAGCCTGTGTGCATAGTCGGTCGATTCACCTCAGTAGCATTGGCACGGGCGCACATACCTATGTGGAAGCCTGGCAGAGTCGGAGCGAGGAGTTCGAGCAATGCTCTTGAGAGCGCGTTACCAGCGCGCGTCAGCTCCGTCACGAAGATGTTCCACTCGGACGTGTTCCTTTCAGCTGTCCAGTAGGTGTTGGGGTAGGAATCTGCGGAGTAGAGGATAGTCTTCTGCAGAGGAATCATCTGAACGGCCAGGTAAGTATATACATCTTACGACAGTGTCGATCTTTTACGTTTTAAAACAGGAAGTTCCTTGCTCCACTATCATATAGGGCCTTCACCCAACTCACAGCACAGGCTGTTGTGTTGACCACTGTCGCCCCTGGCGTACCCTCCCCGACGATCAATGAGTTTGCACCCACGTCATTGGTTCCGATCCAAAGTGTGTATATCGTCTCGTCCGGTCTGAGGTGGAGGGTGCCGTTCTCTTTCTCGGCGAAGTAGATAGGTAGTTGGGTCCCGAAGACCGAGGGGAACGGGCGGAACGTGATGTTATTGGAGCATGTCGCGCCAGCCCTCGCAAACGGGAAGAGTACCAAGTTCCCATTTTGTGCCGCAAAGACTGGCCGTGAGATGCCGTGGTCGCCAGTCACCACCTACATAGGTTCCGATGTGAGTGAACGCGTTCTGGCAGACCGTCACTCATATACTCACTACATCCGTGTAAGAATCTCCAAAAGTTACCAAGTTTTTAATCTGCCCTGGCCGCGGTCCTTTCGAGAAGGGTAGCTCGAGCGCGACCGCGGAGGTGGTGGAGGTACTGAGCGCTAGCAGCGCGAGCAATAAGAACACGAAGCCCATGATTGCCGACCAACACTTTTGTCTCCCCCAAACTCGCATTTATATGCAAGTCGGGAACAGTTCACCAAAGGTCATGGGACACACTCGTCGAACATCGTATCGTGGCTCAAGTTTGGTAGCAGGGAGTACAATCGTGCCTAAGAGTATGCGACCGCGCCTGAGACGCATACTGGTCTCGCCTCCGACGATACTCTTACGGTAAAGCCTGTCTTCTTAGTCGTAACTACGTGATCTTGTCCCACGCTGCACGACCCAGCTGCACTCCATCGTACAATGATTGGTCGGCGATAGCTCCCGCTGCTCGCCAGCTGATCTGGTATACCCGGACCGTAGAGACGTGGTCAATTTTAAAGCGAATGGGATGGGATGGTTTCGAGTCAGCTCACGGTGGCTGCAGGGGTGGACGCGTGGACGGCTTTTCCGCTGATGCCGCAAGTTTAGCCACGAGACGGCTCGGACGCTTTTACTTGCTGTCACACATGGCAGCCGAGCCAAGTCGTTCGGCTCGACTCGGCGGCTCGCAGCCAGCGCAGCCAAAAAGGTAAGTACTAGTGCTGCATCGGCCCACTCACCGCTGGCTCCCTGCATCAGAGTGCACAGTTATGTCACCAGAACAAGGGAGGGTAAGTCGATTGCACCAACGAGAGTTACGAAGCAATCTTTAGTAAGCGCTTATGTGCGGAGCATCCTCATCATCTTATCTTATCTTGAAGATGGATAAGATGACAAGGGTGACCGCAGTCTCCATGAAGAATCTCTCGATGCCAGCTTCAGAGAAGAATTGATCAACTAAGCGACCAAAGTTGTCAGTGTGCCTCCCAATATCCTCCGGAATCTTTCAACATGACACAAGCACTCGAGGCGTCAACGTTCACTTTGCAAACTTCGGTACCTCTGCGGGCCATCCTTGCAGATCTGGAGCCAGGCGTCCGCCTTAGAGCTGCAATGCCGGTCGCCCTACCCGAGTATGAGCGCTCGGGTTCCGCTTCACGTGCGACACGACTGGGACTATTTTATCCAGGCGGTCAGCCCATGTTGGCGCCGGAGGGCTTGTTAGGGCCTTCTCCCCAGTTCCTTTCTGCTCTTGCCCTACCTTCTACAATTTCGCGAAAATTTGGATTTCATGGCTATATAGTCATGCATTGTGATGCATTATGAAGCTCACTTTTCCGCTACGAATTGCGTAGCTCTAACCATACGGTAATCCCGACCCAGCGCAAACGCCACGAGGCGAGGTTTCCCGGAAAGGAAGGCTGTCCATCTCTCTCCAAGTGACCACCACCGACAATTCTTGACAATTCTCAAACCATATTCTCTGTTCCGGGTAGCCTTAATATCGCGCGAATAGACTACCCATAGCTCAGGGAACATGTTGAAATTGTTGCAGGAAATCCTGGGAAGGCGAAAAGAGGTTAACTCGCTCTTCAAGGAAGAAACCGGTATGATCCGGAGCCATCTAGGCATTGGATCAGATTGCAAGGTTAGAATCAAAGAGTTCATTATGCCATTATGCATTACGCCCGAACAGCTACTATTTCTGTCAATGGTCGGCAAGTAGTATGCAACCATATATGTCTGGTCCATTTGTCCTTGATGGATGGCATACCTGCGATATGTATAGCACGAGATAAGGCACATTCTACCATAACATACACCGTACGCAACCCGTCAGGCTCCTTTAACATTAGCTGAACCAAGTTGTGTACTGCTCAGACGTCCTCTTTGCAGCGGCAGCGATGGCTTTCCCAACATTCCTGTCCGTCTGCTCGGACGGATGGAGCTCGTCGTACCTTGGTACGAGCATAAAGGTGAGCTCATATCCTAGTTAAGCCAAGATTAATGAGCTTACCAGAAGAAGCTGTCCCTGGCCGATCCTGTCGCCACTGTACAGTTACCTGGGTCAGAAGTACTCGCGTTCAGTGCGAAGACACAATGGTTGATGGCTCCAGTCGTGTTCGGAGGTACTGTTCCATTCAAGAATTTGCCCGGGTTGCTGAGCATGTCCTCGAAGAACTGGTAGGAGTCGAAATAGCCTGCAACATTAGGAAAACTATCAGCTCTGCGGTAGGCTCAGTCTCTGTTTAGAACACGCACCGACGTGAGCACCTGGGAGTGTTGGTGCGAGTAGCTCAAGAAGAGCCCGCGAAATTGCATTGCCGGCATTCGTCAATTCTGTCATGAAGACACTCCATTCAGTCGTATTGCGCTCCAGCGTCCAGTACCGGTTCGGGTAAGAGTCAGCAGAGTAGAGTATGGTTTTCTGCAGCGGGATCATCTAGACGAAGTCGGGTCAGTCACTATGTTTGCCACGTATTCAAGGACTGCTGACATTTTGGAATAGGAAGTTCCTCGCGCCACTCTCATACAAGGTCTTCACCCAGTTGACCGCGCAGGTTGTGGTGTTAACAACTGTTGCCCCCGGTGTACCTTGACCGACTATCAATGAGTTGGCACCGACGTCGTTGGTTCCGATCCACAAGGTGTAGATGGTCTCCTCTGAGTTAAGGCGAAGAGACCCATTGTTGACCTCCGTGAAGTACAGGGGAAGCTGACTCTCGAACACAGAAGGGAATGGCCGGAGAGTAATATTGTTGGAGCATGTCGCCCCAGAACGGGCGAATGGGAAAAGCTTGAAGCCACCGTCCTGGGCAGCAAAGATAGGCCACGCGGTCGCATTGTCGCCTGTCGAGACCTGCATACGGAGAGCATCGTCGGTGAGCATCGGTCATTCTTCGACATGCGACACTGTGCTTACGATATCTGTGTATGAGTCGCCGAAGGTGACCAGATTTTTTATCTGCCCTGGCAGAGGGCCACGCTGAGCGGCGGACACGAGTCCTACTGCAGCCACGAGCAGAGTGAAGGAGAAAGTGATCATCTCTGTGGTGTGTAAGCGATGTCGAGGAACGTCCCATGGACTTGCCTTATAACTCTCTCAGATAATGACGAGGTCCGCGAGGATGCCGAGTAACTCACCGCATTGGCGACTCTTACCGCGAGGATACTTCTTTTCGCCAATTATTACAACACCTGACCTACCCTACATATGCCTTATCTTCGGCGTCGCATCCAGTAACGCTCTTGCCGCTCAAGGAGGAGCTTCTGCGCAACCTCTGTTGCCATTTGTGTATTCGATGGCTGCTATCACCGGTCCACTTCTCGAACCGAAGCTCTGTACTGGCCATCGTGCTTGGCAGGTGATCTGCCCGGCTCCCGGTGTATTGACGGAGCAGTCTGGAAGCTCTACTTGTGACCTGGACAACTGGTCTGCGGCCTACGTAACGAACCAAACTTAGTCTTAACTTCACGCGGCTTTCAACCGCTTCTTTTACCGGCGGTTTAAGAAGGTTGATCTCGGATTAATGAACTTGGAAAGGCAAGTATAGTATTGATCCCATACGATGTAAGGGCAATGACTGCGAGCTCACACTACAGATTAGATCAGCCTAATCGCCGGCCGTTTGTCAGGATAACATGTGGCCCAATGACTGCGATTGATGCTAGCAATGAAAGCTAGTCCGTCCAGGAAGCCCAGAGTATTCAAACCTTTCCTGCGTGAGCCATCTGCGACTAATGCACACTGGTCGTCAACCGGATTGCAGGTGAATTCGAGGCGAGTGGCACATTACACAATGTTATAGTAATGGCCGGATGGGTGTTCCCTGTCACCTCGTCATCATTTTGAGCATCCTCTCCATGAGTTCATTGGCTGACATCAAACACACTGGTGATAGCACTACGCAGCAGGTCAATCCTCTCAGCGGCCGCATTCCTTGACAACCCGAACGAATCCTCAAGAATCGATCACACACGCGTAAGAAGTTGTCAGGCTGTTGTCAAATTGGGCGTCAAAGAGCTTTGTCTTGGTGGGTGTGACAGTGTTTCTTTGACCGCACAGGCTACTTGTGTATGACTACGGGATATATCGAGGCCACTGCTACTGACTATAGGCCACCAGCTACGGAACGCAGCCTCGCGTGCTTCAGCAAATGAAACTGCGCGCCATCTGTCCCACTTCTTTGTTCTGTTCTGTCTTTCGACAAGATCTGTTGTGTGGCACACTTGATGTACCGCTTTCGTTCTGAGGCCGCCCATCCCAGAGTAGCTCATAAGGAGCCACCGTCGGATGAGCTTTCCCCACTCCCATCATCCTTCACATCGTCCCCTCTGCATTCTTCTTCTGCTACCTCAACGATGCCCGTGACCAGGAACCAAATCTCTCACGGCATTCAAGTCTACCGCCATATCATCGCCATCCCAGAGGACTATGTTGAGGTGTACCACCAGCTCGAGTACATCCGCAAGCAGAGGAAGCTTAGGCCGCAAGACGTTCATGCCTGTGCGGTTGATCCAGTACGTGCAATGATTAATCCTGTATACATCCCAACTTGACTGACCTGAGCGCTATAGAACAAAGACGAGGCGGGATGGGCCTGCGCCATATGTGATACACCGGCTTCGAGGGTCTCTTGGAGCCTTCAAGCGGCCAAAAGGCATGATGAGGGCCACGGACACGTCGAAAGAGTGGCGGCAAAATACAACGTAGATCTAGCCAATTTTGGCCGCAAGATATTCTGCGCGCTGTGCCGCACTTGGTATGTAACCCACTCGTGTAAAAAAAAGTCCTTGATTCTTATGTGGCCACTGCAGGATTGTCGACCGCCGCTTCCCGAACAAAGCGGAGGACCATCACAGAAATGTGCATGGGTCGAAGGCACGTGAGCCAACGCCTGAAGAAATAAGTGCTGTACTTCTAGCGTGGTGGAAATCACGCGTGCCGGCGAATCAGACGCGTCCGCGTCATGGTCGAGCCAATCAAACTGTTGGTGAGCCACAGCATGTGAGCCTGCCCTGGGCCGAGGGCGAGGTCTACCCCAGTATCACCTTCCAGGATATCGACACCATGTGCTTGGAAGACTATTACAAGTCGCTGGAGCTCGCCCGCTTGGAGGGGAAACCCTGGCACCTATCGGATGACTTTCTCCAGGCAACCGCGTTCGACCGCTCGAGAACGCCTCTCGGCAAACTTAAACCTTGACGTGGTGGACGAAGACCAGCATGTCAGTCTCTCAAACTCTATTTACTTCTAGACAATACAACACTCTCAGGCTCTTTCTCGGAAGTTCTGCGCAACCCACATGTGATGTCACACCAATCCACTGTAGTAGCTACACTCTGGACTAATCTCATCGTTGACGAAGGGTATCTCCCACTAAATGACCGAAACTTGGCTCAATGCCAATTGTGCTTGACAGCGGACTACAAGATACCAACATCGCGGAAGGGAATAAGACTTTGGAAATCCACGTCTCAGTTAC
This sequence comes from Phanerochaete carnosa HHB-10118-sp, assembly GCF_000300595.1. Classification (NCBI taxonomy): domain Eukaryota; kingdom Fungi; phylum Basidiomycota; class Agaricomycetes; order Polyporales; family Phanerochaetaceae; genus Phanerochaete; species Phanerochaete carnosa. The sequence goes on along the minus strand of NW_006767633.1, from coordinate 2,123,433 downwards.
CTA
>NW_006767633.1:1944552-2122838 GCF_000300595.1 Phanerochaete carnosa HHB-10118-sp | reverse complement strand
CAAACTGTTGGTGAGCCACAGCATGTGAGCCTGCCCTGGGCCGAGGGCGAGGTCTACCCCAGTATCGCCTTCCAGGATATCGACACCATGTGCTTGGAAGACTATTACAAGTCGCTGGAGCTCGCCCGCTTGGAGGGGAAACCCTGGCACCTATCGGATGACTTTCTCCAGGCAACCGCGTTCGACCGCTCGAGAACGCCTCTCGGCAAACTTAAACCTTGACGTGGTGGACGAAGACCAGCATGTCAGTCTCTCAAACTCTATTTACTTCTAGACAATACAACACTCTCAGGCTCTTTCTCGGAAGTTCTGCGCAACCCACATGTGATGTAACACCGATCCACTGTAGTAGCTACACTCTGGACCAATCTCATCGTTGACGAAGGGTATCTCCCACTAAATGACCGAAACTTGGCTCAATGCCAATTGTGCTTGACAGCGGACTACAAGATACCAACATCGCGGAAGGGAATAAGACTTTGGAAATCCACGTCCCAGTTACCTACTTCGTCTCTTCGACCGTCTTCTCGGCATCCCAGGACAGAAGTGCGTCCGGCCCGACCCTATCCTTGATGATCTCCTCGCTCAGCTTCCACAAGTTGCGCCCAAGCTCGGGGTTGCAGGCCTGCTTGCTCTCTGACCCAATGACTCCGGGATCCGTGAAGTACTTGCCCTCATAGTTGTGCGACTCGATATCCTCACTCGTTGCCGCCCATAGGGTACTGAGACTGCCCTGATCCGGTGCGCGCATGAAAGGGACAACGGAATATTTGAGGACGGTACCGAAGACGGCGCCGTACGCTTCCTTGAACTGATCTTGCTGACCAGTATGAACGGCACCGGGATGAGTGGCGACGGCGATGATGCGATCTTTGTTGTGGCGGAAGACTCTATCTTCCAAGCCATACTTGGTGAAGAGGATATTCGCCAGCTTCGATCGACCGTAGAGGCCAACGCTGCTAATAGACGAGTCCTTCAGCTCGTCGACGGAGGTGAACTGCGCGCTAGAGGGAGCGGCACGGTGGAGCTCGGAAGAGACACTGACGATACGAGGACGAGGGGTGTCAGGGATCTTGGAGGTCGTGCGAATAAGTGGCAGGAGACGGTTGATAAGAAGAAAATGGCCGAGGTGGTTGACTATCATGTGTCTATCCAGGCCTTCGACACTCTCGCCGTAAGTATTGACACCGACGCCAGCATCACAGATGACCTGACGCATTAATACAGTGAGAATCAGAGTTCGGTATAGAACGCGTATAACTCACAAGATCCATGCGACCTTCGTCGTTGGATAGCTTGTCCGCCACCTGCTTCACCATCTTGAGATCACCCAAGTCGCACTGGATGAAGGTAATATCGGGGACAGTGTCAGCGTCATTGGAAGATTCCTTGATCTTTCTGACAGCTTCGTCACCGTTTTCTTCCTTGCGAGACATGACGAGCACCCTGGCGTTCGCAAGGGCCATGCAACGTGCGACTTCGAAACCAATGCCTCCAGTACCTCCAGTGACAAGAACAGTCTACGGGATATGGTATTAGCGAGCGACAAACGGAGCGATGCATACACATAGGATCGTACCCTGCCGCTGAGGTCTGCCACATTTTCCTGTGTATAACCATTCGCAGACTTGCCTGCCATTCGACTTGCCACATTTTGTACTTTCTCCATGGTATTGCTATCCACGTTGAGCCGGCGTTTGGGTGCGTGTGTTGCGGCACAAGCTCTGTAACAAGCACGAGTCGAAGACAAGAGACGGTAGACGAGCATCCCCGTTGCTGGTACTCCAACTTCTCTGAGCATATATCCCAGTCTGCGGAACCCATGACGAGGACGTCATAGCCTCTGGGGACGTTGACATCCATGACGATTTCGACGACCTTCGGGCACCAGATCAGGGCCGCCTAGGCCAAAAGCGGGGCACGGGCGGACGAATCTGAGTTTCCACAGAAACTACCATATATGGTACAGATATCACGGCATATAAAAAAGCGCGCGTGCGAACGAATGCTCACCTGAATCCTGGTGAAGAACAGCGATGTCTCTGCCCTCTCCTACCGTAGAGAAAGTCCACATAGACAACAAACTTTCCACCGAAGAGGTCCCGAATAGTCCTCAGCCCACCCAAGTATCTACAGCGCCGCCAAACGGAGTCAAATTCAAAGGCAAGTGCCATGACTGGTGCGGTACTCACTGCAGTTATTGACCTCGGCACCAGCTTTCGCCGGGCAGCTAAGCCTCTTGGACCGTCTTTTGACACCTCTCATTCTGCTGTGTATGATTGTGGGCGTAATAATTGGCGAGTTCGTCCCGAATGTTCAGCATGCGTTCAACACCGTCCGCTTCAAGAGCGTCTCCGTCCGTGAGTCTGCCTAACTTGCACTTGATTGAGACATGAATAGCTCACCTGTACTCTCAGCAATTGCAATCGGCCTCATCGTTATGATGTGGCCTATCCTAACCAAGGTTCAGTATGAATCTTTGCACAAGTTGTTCAAGACGCGGCGGCTGTACATCCACATCCTACTTTCGCTCGTTCTCAATTGGATCGTCGGTCCACTCATCATGCTTGCATTGGCATGGGCGACCTTGCCAGACCTGCCAACGTACAGAGCGGGAGTTATCATGGTCGGCCTTGCGAGGTGCATCGCCATGGTCATGATATGGAACCAGCTCGCACGTGGAGACTCGCAATACTGTGCAATATTGGTCGTTATCAACAGTATCCTCCAGATCATACTGTACTCACCATACTCGCTCCTGTTCGTGAACATCATCGGGGGTGGTCGCAATGCACAGGATATACGGGTGGATTATGGCGATGTGGCGATATCGGTCCTCATCGTGAGTCGTCTTCCTATGCACAGACGACATTAGCTGAACGGCCCTGCTTTTGTAGTATCTTGGTATTCCGCTCGTTCTTGGCTTCCTGACGCGCTTCGTCGTCCTCGGGCTGACGTCGCACGACTTCTTCCACAATCGCTTCCTCCCGTTCTTCGGGCCGCTCGCGTTGCTGGGCCTACTATACACGATTCTCGTCATGTTCGCGCTCCAAGGACACCACATCTTACACAACCTCGGTCCCGTCTTCAGGGTGTTCGTGCCCATGATACTCTACTTCTGCGTCATGTGGACTGCCGCCTTTGTGCTTGTATGGCAGCTCAGCGTACGGTACAGCAGCAACAAGGCTTGGAGATATGAGCTGGCAGTCGTACAGGCTTTCACCGCTGGGAGCAACAACTTCGTAAGTCAACAGTACTGGATAACACGCGAAAAATTCTGACGTACGCGGGAAATAGGAACTTGCGATCGCGGTGACCATCGCTGTTTATGGTGTGGACTCGGACCAGGCTCTGGCAGCAACTATAGGCCCTCTCGTAGAGGTCCCAGTGTTGCTTGCTTTGACGTGGGTGGCGCTTTATTTGAGGACACGTCTCAGGTGGGGTGCAGATGAAGACGTCGAATCAACAACAGCAGGCGATCCTCACGATGAGAGGGTGGGAATACCATCCCCCATTTGTGAGACATCCTGTCGTGACCGGTAGGGTGAGTTCTCGCGGCGGCGATTCTCACACCTGGGTTGTTCCTCTCTTGTGTTTGGAATATACTTGCTTCTCGGCTGAACACGGTTGTAAAAGCAATTCTAGGCCGTACCTATTCCTAGAAAGGTCTTAGTGACGGCGCGTTGTGCTCGGGAGAACTAGTTTGCAGCCTGTGTAATGCCTCAACCAGCCTAGGGTCCATGGTGTATGACCGGTCACATCAGGCCGCAGACGAGCCAATTATGAGGGATATAGTGATATAACTGCGATAAACTTGACGAAGTTACACGTTTAGATGGGCTAAGGAGCAACGGTGCCTGCGTTCAGCGAGACAAATACACGGTACACCCCGGGAACACTTACAACAGACACCTAGCTCCTTGACTCCATGTGAACGACAGCATATAGCCGTGCACCATGGATACCACGACACAAACGACGTCATAGACCGAGTCGTTCGTTCTTGGACATCGCATCTTTCTTTCTCCTCGCTTCCTCCTGCGCTGCAAAGCCCGGGATACCGGTAACACCGTCCTTCAGCATCCCCTCCGTCTTTTGCAGAGCACTCTCCTTCTGCCGTGCGGCAAGCATGTCGCGGATATCCTGTACGTCGTTGTCGGTCATGGGAATGAGTGTCGGGTCGCGACGGATCATGGCGGCGAAGTACTAGCAGAAGTCGACGTGTGCTTTGAGACTGCGCAAATGCAAGGAAATTCTAGAAAGAGATAAGGTCTATAGACTGCGTAGGTGAAGTTGAGATCGAGATGGCCCCTGAATGAGCGTGCAGTGTGTCGTGCAAGGTGTCGTGGCAGGGGTAGAACGGGGTATGGGCCCGGTGGCTGCGCGCTCGCAGCGACTGCTGTAGCAATAGACGGTGACGCCTGCCGCAAATACATACACCTTGACGGCCGACAGCCACCTCCTACAGTTTACTTTCCCTTCTTCCACCCTCGTCTCTTCCTATCCCTCCTCACCTCACAACGTCCGCTGCCATGGAAGCTCTCATGCGTATCTCGGATACCCTCAAGTCCTTCAGGGTGCGTATAACCCGGTATTCCGTGACGACTTCATGACTGAAGGCCTTTGCGATGTGTAGGAGACCCGCCTCAGTGCGCTGCGCACGCCTTCAGAGTTCTTCGACCACCACCGGATCTCGCGGCCGGCGGACATGAACCAGGCGACCTCGGTATGTCCTTGCTTCCAAGCAAGTCCCCCATACAAGGAAAGCTCACCCAGACACCGAAGCGTATCTCATATAACACACGATACTTCTCTGGTGAGTTCCTGAGTAATCTTCTCGGGTGTGTGTTCTCTAAAGCCGCGTGCCTACAGGAAATTACGGCCTGATAGTGGCCGCCCTTGCGGTCTACGCACTGTGCGTACCCCTTGCCCTACGTCCACCTCACGCGCTAACCAGTTTGCAGCCTCACGAACATCCAGCTGGTCTTGGCGATGCTTTTCCTCGTTGGAGGCTTCGCCGCCATCAACAAATTTGGTGCGCTGCTCTCCGTTTTGCCATGCTCTCTCAATCTAACACAGCCATGCGCACGCAGCGCCCGAGCCGATGCAGGTCGGCGACCACGTCGTGACGCAAAAGTCGCTGTACATTGGACTCTTTGTGATTGGCGTCCCCCTCCTCTGGTTCGCGTCCCCGCTCTCGACCATCTTCTGGATAGTCGGCGCGTCGGGTATCCTCATCGTCGGGCACGCCTCGCTCATGGAACCGGGCATCGAGAGCGAATACGCGCAGGTCCAGGACAGCGTGTGAGCCTCCAGTCTAGGGTGCTCATAGGGAAGGATTGGGGCTGCGAGGCTGGCGATATAGGCGAGCTCACTAATACCTCTACTTGACTTGAACGCACGTCTGCTTCTACTCTCACTGGCTGGGCCTTGTGGTACTGTTTATCTATTCACTTCTGGTATTTAAATATAGTCGTGGAAATGTACAATGCACAGGAGGAGAATCTTCAGGTGAGCGTACAATCGTAACCAAGCGTAACCGGACGTCGGGGAGAACGCCACCTTGTAGGATTTTCAGATTTTTAAGCTGGAGATGCATGTAGGATGGGAGGGAATGTCCGACACAAAAATGCCAAAGCACGGTGTAAGATGCAAAGCAGCATATGATAAGAGGATTGAAAGCGTATGATAAAGGGTAGGCAATGCAGATGCAAAACGAGAGACGACAAAGATGCTGGAAATGCGGTGCTCGAGGATGTGGCCAGGTTGGACGGCACGTAGTGTGGTAGCGCGTGATGGATCATGACGAGGATTATATAGGACGGCCCGACGTCTCGAAACAATGTTAGGCCGGAACTCCTATGTAGTGTGGTCATAGCAAGGGTAGCCATTGCCCTGTCAAAACACACGAAGTCAGACTCGCGGTCTCAAACAGAGTAAAGGACACATACCAATCACTAAACTAGGGAGGTCCATGATGTCCCTGCGTATTGAGAAGCAGAACGTGCACGGCACTGGGGCACCTGACGGCTTGAGAAGGATGCAGTGAGAGTACACCGACTGCGTCGTGTTCTCGAACGCGTGATTGGCGAAGTTTTCCCAATACTCCACGACTGACTGGTTCTCGAACAGCTGCGAGGCCGGCGGAATTAGCAGAGCATACAGTCGAGGTTGCTAGCGACACGCACCTCGTATACGTATTTTTTCCGACCAATCAGCTCTTCCTTCTCCCAGCCAGTGAGCATGCAGAACTCTGGACCAACGAGGCAAATTTCGCCTGTACGGCGCCACGCCAATGTGGGCGTCCCGCTGAAGGACACGAGCTTGTCGAGTTCCTGATTAACAAGGACATCGCCGTGAGTCCAGCACCGCACATGCAAGCATATCGCAGTACTTACGACCAACGATCGCTGGAAGCACTTCTCGATGAAAATCTCGTCCTCTTCTGTCATTGGCATCTGAAGTGCAATGAGCGACGGCCGGAAGATGGCGAGGGCCCTGACGACCCGGAGGATGTCGTTCTTCTCAAAACTACTGCACCAAACATGAGTTACTCCACATCACAAGGGACCAACAAGGCATACCGAGTCGGGAGGTGTTTCATCAAGAAGTGATAGCCCTCGGTGTAGTCGTACGGATCTGTAACTGACTTGTACACGCTGACCACGTCGTGGTGGCCGACGTCCGACGGCGTCGGCCCTGCCCACGACGCAGTCCCCGCAGACACTGATCGGTCAATGAGAGTGGTGGAGCTAGAGCGTGTAGGAGTTACTGCAGGCTGCCGCTGCGCCAGCTGGACCGCCGAAGGGGCCACCTGGTTGACTGAAACCTGCGCCGCCTGACCTGTATAGCTGCCTAATGACGCTGGCTGCGACTGTCGACCCTGGTTGGTGGTGTATTCCGGATACTGGAGTTCCTGCCCCTGAACAGGTGTAGTGCCGTTCGCGGGCGCTGGAAGTTGATATTGCGGCGCGACGTAGCCGTTAGGCGCCGCCGCTGCCGCGCTGGCAGCGGGCTGTTGTTCGCTGTAGCTGTTGGGGGCCGCCGGCCAAGAGCCACTGCCCATATTCGCGGACGATGGTTGCGCCACGTATGATGTCGAAACTTGGCCAATCTGCTGCTGTGCCGCCACTGGACTACCGGCAGAATTGCCTGATTCTGGGGAATTGCCGAGAATCGACGATAAGATCGAGTATTCCAAGTTGGCGGCGTCTGAGGGCGGGAAAGCGAATGCTGGAGCTGCTGTCTCGTAGTTAGAGAACATTGGTTCTGATTGAGCGAATGCTCCGGTCTCTGTCGAGGTGGCAGCGGCTGCTACAGCGTAAGTGGTGTGAAGTGCGATAGCAGGCAGGAGAAGTCTCACGTTGCTCGTTGGGCGCTTCTGCGGTGTTGGTGGACCCGTCCCCAGACTTCTGCCGCTTCAGGGCCTCTGCACCAAGTACCCCTGTCAGATCACAAAACTGAGTGAGAATACAAAACACGAACCAAGTTCCTCCTCGTCCAACAAATACTTGGCTTTCTTTCGATGACCCTCCGTGCAGTTATCTGCTATCCCGCGCTTGATGCAGCGCTGGCATGGTCGTGCTGGGAAGTCGGCGGTCAGCGTCAGCCATAACGTTTACGTGAAAGACAAGCCCCGAAAACACAAGTAGAGAACGAGCAGGCCGCGTATAGACCCAACGAGAGATCGTGTGATACACGCGTATGACGCAAGGGGCCGATTGATGTGGTGTTGCATAGCTAATTGGGGATCCAAAGTTAGGTTGCCCATTCAATTCGAGCAGGCCGGTCTCCAAGAGAAGCTGTGAGAAGGTTCCCCAGACAATGCGACAGTGGCTATCAGACTAGTCGCTATTCTATCGCCGGCTCGAAGGCATGAATAGGGGCGTGGGGAGTGCACTGTCCGCAAGGTCGCCGATATTCGTCTAGAGCGTGCGCCCCGCAAGCAAAAGCGTCGGGACAGATAACAAAGCGTGCTCTCCAGTAGAACAAGGCGCGAGCATAGGCTAACCCCTCTTTGCTCTCTCTCCAGTCAAATTCCTAGTCAAATTCGAGATGGTTCGACTGGCTTGCTCGTGGAGCATAGCAAGAGACAGAGATCGCGTAAATGCAGCAGGCCTGAGCAAGAAGACTCACAGTCATCACATGTCAGGTGTGCTTTCTGACAGTGGAAGCAGGCGCGGTTTGCCTTCTTTTTCTTTGGCCCATCGCGTGTTCGGGTGGGTGGATGTGAAGACGAGGATTCCGTGTCGCTTGGTGCATCGGTACTGCGCTTGCGCTTGTACGCAGGCTTTTTCTTCTGCTCGAGAGAGATGGGACTGGCGGTGAGCGACGAGGGTTCTCCTGAGAAGACTTGGCTGCCGGCGACGTGGGTGAGCATCGAGAGGCCCAGGGAGCTGCTGTCATGAACTTGAGCGGAGAGCATGATGGCGGCGTAAAAGCATGTAGCGAACAGCGTTGGAGGACGGCAGTGGTTGTAGACAATGAGGGTAGGATTTATGACGGCCTCGACCAGGCGTCGAATGACTGGTCGAAAAGTGCCTGAGAGCTGCGAAGGGTCGGCGCTTGGCTACGCGCAACGTCCGCAAGATAAATGCCCTAAAGCCGCTTAGCCGACCGTCGAAAATACACCTATTTATCGCTGATATTCCCTAGAAAGGAAAAAAGTCGTGGCGGAAATAGCGTCGGCAGCTCGGCATCTCCGCACGAGGCCGGCGCGCTCGTCCGGGCGCACGGCGTTCTCGCGGTTCTCACGCTTCCGTCTCGCTCTCGCGCGGAACGCCCGCCACTCGCACGTATCTTTAGCGTTGGTCTCGCTCGGAGGTGGCATAAAGCAGGAGGCGGTCATTTTTGAGTTTGCTGAAAGAAGCCTGTGCAACCCCATGCGCAGTCACTATGCGCACCTAGGCCTTTTGTCTCAACTATCGTCTGCCCTTGGCCATGAGTCTGCGCGGCTAGAATTACGCTGGATGATGCAGGCGCTGCGAGAGGCCTCCAACCGGCAACGCGGCAGTAGCCTGGCTGAAATGGTCGCCCGCAGAATGTCAGGCGAACCCCTGCAGTACATCCTCGGTGAGTAATGGGCGCGCCATGCAACCTCGTGCACATTGTTTGAATCTCATCCTTATGGTTCGCAGGTAGTCAGCCATTCGGCCCTCTCAACCTCTTGGCCCGCTCGCCAGTTCTCATTCCCCGCCCAGAAACCGAGCACTGGACTATGCGCCTCTCCGAATACGTCACGCCGTCCGCCTCCAGACCTATCAGTCTCCTCGATCTATGCACGGGGTCCGGGTGCATCCCGTTACTCCTCTGTCATCTCTGGCCGTCTGGGAGCGTCCGAGCCTTCGGTGTAGACATAGCTTCGGAAGCTATTCAACTGGCCTCCGAAAACACAGCGATTTGCGGCTTCCATACACCTTCGGACAATCCTCCGTCCCAGTCTCCATCTTTCCGGAACACCTTCCGTCCCATCCTCTCAGACATTCGAGACCCCACCTTCCTGCGGAAGTCCGGACTATATCCGCCATTCCACGTTGTCACCTCCAACCCGCCCTACATTCCTAGGCGCGAATATGACTCTTTGCCGCCCTCGGTGAGAGACTTTGAGGACAGACGCGCGCTTCTCGGAGATCCGGACTCTGAGCAGGGGGACGGGCTCACCTTCTATCGCGACATCGCACGACTCGTCGCAAACGAGAAACTCCTCGCTGACGATGGCGTGCTTGCTGTTGAAGTAGGCAAGGGTCAGGCAAAAGACGTCGAACGCATCCTGCAAGACCAAGCCAAGCTCCCGAAAACAACCATATGGCGGGATCCTTGGTTGATCGAACGTGTGGTTGTAGCAACGCGCTAGTCTCCATCCAGTTTAGCTGGACTCTTTCGGTTCCACGTTTTGCCATACTGTAAGCAGCCTGACCGGGACGTCGATCGGCCTGCGTTCTTTTATGCGACTTTCTCCTCACCCAGCGGATTCTGCAGCACTCCAAGACCAGCGATATCATACCTTGTAATGAGAGAAGGACGACCGTCGTCTTCCAGAGTTTTACTTCTCACCTTTGCGTTGCTATAGGGTGCTCAGATCCGACCGCTTCTCTAGTGACGCCTCATCTTCTCCTGTCGGATGGTCCAAGTACGCAGGCCGGCCGATCAGACTTTCCCTACCGCCTTTCGTGACGTAGTCTCATACCCCTCCCTCTCTGTTCTGATGGTGTGACGCATCAGGTCTCGCTGTTCGTTCCGTATGTATCGGCCTGTGGGTCCACATGTGTCCCTCGTACGCCGGTATCCTGTGCAAACAATGACGCAGTGCGCGCCGGCAGAGCATCTGTTGCTTTGTCTATCAGGGGGCGGTGATCTGGTCACAGGCAATGCAACGCGCAGAGTCTGTCGATAAGCTTCGTGAAATGAGCGTGAGTGGCCCCCTCTTCAGCCCTTTGTTACTGTACCTTGGGTGACGAGCGGCCTGGTGGCCTTACTGCCGGACTATAATATCATGGGCGCTGACACACTTCGACCATTATGCAACTCTTCTTCTATCTCCTGTCATTCTACTCTCCATGAATAACACAGCAGCTTACTCGGCCCCCGGCTTCCAGCCGAATTGAGGGACGCTATCGTCGACTACCTCCGCTATGACAAGAAGACCTTGCACGTCTGTGGTTCGGTCTGCCAGGACTGGTTACCGCGGGCCCGGTACAACATATTCCAGGCCACCACTCTCCATACCAAGAACTGTGCCGCCTTTCTTCAGTTGGGCCGGACCCCGGACATCGTGGTCTGTATCAAACAAGTGACATTGCAGCCCCTTCCGCTCGGACGAAGGCCCGTCTTGCCATCACAAAAGCTTGGACAGACCCTGGTCACCGTCGTTTCGCTAGTGGAGGTATTCCGCTTCACAGGCGTCGACATAGATCCGGCCTTCGCAGCCGTGTTCCGTTTCCCTCGTCTGTACACTCTGCATCTCACTCTAGCCCGGTTCGAGAGCGTTGGTAATCTCTTCGAGCTACTCGCCGCGCTGCCCTCGCTCCGGACTTTGACGTGCCGCAATGTTCGTTTCTCGTCGTGGCATTATCCTCCCGGGCCCTTTGAAGGCATGAAGGCCAAGGGTCCGTCTCAAGCCTCGCTTACAGCTTCCCATCGCGCGGGACGCTTCTTCCGCGACCCTGTCCAAGTCCGACTCCTCCGTTGCCTCATCGCGAACAGACTACACACCGAACTGCGCTCGCCCCAGGTGCCGAATATCGACGACAACGATGACGACAGAGAAGTGTGCTGATAGATCTCCTCCGCGACATCGGCCCGAACCTCCGCGCGCTCGCTCTCGCTCTCTTCGCACAGCAAATTCACTTCGGGTCTGATCGTGCGTCGTCACCGCTTGCCAATTGCTATCTGCGAAACCTGTGCTCACGCTGTCCGCTGCACCCAGGCAACCTGAGTGCCGTGCTCGCACAGTGCACGGGCGTCCACGCGCTCTGACGCTGTACCCCATCAGCCTTCTGCGCCGCTCCCCGTGGGTCGGCGCCCTGCTGCTGCGCGCGGGCGTACACACACGCGCGCCGCCGACCGCCTCCGCCTCCGGCGTCGCGGCTCACGGTGCGGACGCGGACGACGTCGGCCACCTCGACTGGGACGTGCCTCGGCCGAACGTTCTCGGACACGAGCCTTTTCTGCCGCGCTGACGCTCGACGTCTTCGGTGGCCAGGACGCGCAGCCGACGATCCTCGACCACGCCCAGCAGTTCTCGTGTTGCCGTGAATGCAAACAAACAGGGCTGGCCGGGTCGCCGTGAAGCTTCGTACTGCGGTTGTAGCGTGCCCCCAGGCTGAGGCGCACGCTCGTGGCGTTTCTGGGGAGTTTGTGCGTCTCGTTTCGTGCATTTGCTTTCACACAGGTCCCCCGCCTAGGCCTGACTCCCGCCTCTTCGCTAAATACACGTCATATCCGCATGCCCAGCACGCGCGGGATGGTCTGCTCATCGGATGCCCGGGACGGTACTCATATCCAATAATGCTTGGCTGATTGTTCCTTCCCAAGGGAAGCTTTTATTTTTGACATATATAGCTCGATGACACAATGAAATGAGCAGAGATCGTCTCCGAGAGACATAAACAGATGACGTGGAGATCCGGTCTCAAGCGGACGCGAAATATGTGCCTCCGCGAAACGTTACGCGTTACTGCCCATTACCGCAGGTTGAAATTAAGGCGGAAAGCTATGACGACACGAGATATCAGTCCAGGGCCGCAGAGTCGTGGCGGATGTAACTTACTGTCCAAGTCGCGGCGGTCACAGATGGTGGCGAGGTCTAGACGTCCGAGGTGCAAGCAACATGTCTTGAGAGAATCCCACAAAGTCGATGACGTTACACCGCGCTTGTCGTTAGTCCCGTCGCCGTTCGTGATGCTATCGTTCTCTTGTAGCGAGAGTGCATCCAGGATATGTTCTGATGCTTCTTGATGGCGCTAGAAACCCGAGTAAACATGAGAGAGCTGAGGGACAAGGAAGTACGGCGATGACGTACCCGCAGGTTGATACATGAGATACCAAGGTTGAACCTGGTCAGCAAATGTCAGCAGGCGTGGCGTGCATTCTCATGGTGACCCGTACCTAGCCCGGATATACGCTGGATTGAGTTCTAGAGCGCGGTAATAGTAAGCAAGTGCCTCTTCTGGTTTCCCACTGTTCGCAAGGGTCGCGCCGACACGGTTGTACAACTGCCAGTCCTGTGGGAGAACTCAGCGAGGGAGCGCCCAAGACGTCAAAGTCACACTTACGTCGGGGCGGACTGCAAGGGCCGTCGTAAAGCAGTCTTTCGCCTTCTCGTAGGCCTGACTCCGACGTGAGCGGAAGTTTGCTCCAGTAATGCGGGGTTACTCGCCTCGTTTGTGTTCATGAGCACAGCAAGAGCGATCTGAATGTCTGCGTCGATCTCTCCGCTAGTATCGCTTCGGGCCATGGTGATGAGGCAATCAATCATATCGTTGAACTTCTCAGTTTGGGACATATCCTGGCGAAGCGGTTTTTGCAAGCGGTACGCGCTAGCGACATCACGGTATTGCTCGTTATGGTCTACCCATTCCCGAACGGCTTCGAAAGCCCCGTGGCGGTTCCCCTCATTCGTGTGTGACACTGCAAGCGCCAGCCACGACGGTAGGTGTGTCGGATCGAGCTCGAGGGCGCGACGGAGAGCCTGTACAGCCTTTGCCTCACGCTCGTTTTCCTGCTGCTTCACGCCAAGCTGAAACCAGGCCTGTGCGCTCATCGGCTCCCGTTGTACCGCCGCTTCCATCTCCAACACGCTCTGCAAAAAATAACGTCGTTAGCGCGCACAACGCGCAAGCCTCTAACTGCGTCGATCAGCGACTTACGTCGTACAAAGTGTTTCGCTCCCCCTGGATGTGCATCGCATGATGGCGTGATGTCTCGCCGACTAGGTACGGGTTGTGCGCCTGAAACTGATAGTTGGCTACCGGCCTGATCCCCGTTGCGGTTGCCTCGAAGTTGTCCCAGTCCCGCTGCAGGCGGCCCCACTCTGCGTTCTCCCTGGGTGTCTCCGTACGAGGGGGTGCCTCACTACGCCAGTAGCCGATGTACGCCTCGTTCTCCTGGCGGAAGTATTCGTCGAGATCGTCGACCGCAGATGACAGTGATCCACGCACTTGCTCGTCGCCAGCCCGTTGGCCGGCCACGGCCGTTGCCGCGTATACTTGCGTCGAGTCGCCGCCCGGTACCATGGAGGATGTAATGGTGCCATCAGCAATGTCGACGGCACGACCCTTGCCCTTCACGTCCACAGAGGACTGCAAGTCGTTCGCCCATGACGAGGCCTCCTCCCGGGGAACCATCTGGTTGCCTTCTATTACAATTTCGCGATCCCGAAGCTGCCTCATCAGTCCCAAGAACGCGCTGCTCTGAAATTTGGGGTTGTCCTCGTGTCTCACGGCATCAATGAGGGAGCCAGCTGTTCGCGCGAGCTCGTCAGGATTATCAAGCCTCTGTGCGGGATGTTCCTGCGTGACTTCTTGAGAAGCGCGCAGTACGGCGACTGTTTCTTCATGGGACTTGAAAACCTGTTCCCATTGGGACTCTGCAAAATTTTAATAGCGGCTGATACATGTTCACATGAAACTCACCGTCCAGGATCGGGGCCGAATGCACAGGCTGGTGCAACTGAGAGCCGGACGCCTGAGGTTGGTGCATCATGTTGCCCATAGGACTTGCAAATCCCACTGCGGGCGGTGTCCACTGTAATCGTGCTGATTACCATGAGATCACGAAGCACTCATACATGATGGAGGCGCCTTACCCTGAAATGGACTGGCCATATTTGCCGAGTCGCGCAAGGCATGCACCGTCTGGTTGTTCTGCATTGCTGACTGCCCAGCGTCCAATTGAAGGGGCCTCGGGCTCTGCGCCGGTTGCTGGAGGAGGAAGTCTGTTGCCCAAGGCGCGAGCGCCGGGCTCATGGCGATCGGAGTTGATTGCGCCGGTGTCTGAGTGTGAAGGGGAGGCAATGCGCCATGCAGCGCAGATAGGTCGTACGGTGTCGTGCCGAGTGAGGAAGGCCCAGGAGCAGGCCCGGCAGCGAAGAATCGAGCGGCATCTTGGGTCGCACCCGGGGCAGCGTTGTATTGCGTCCGGAAAGCCTAAGTGTCGTGTTCAGAGGCACGGGGATGAAATTGCCAAGTTGACAAGGCGCACCTGTTTGGACGGTCCTGAGCGTCCTGTGCCAAATTGGTCCTGCGTTCATTGGTCAACCCCCGCCCGCGCTCAAGCGACTCGTCACACGACAATGCGTACTTGCTGCAGGCCCCTGTCACGGTCGAGCTCCTTGGTCAATCCCTGCAGTGGGTTGCTGGGACCGCACTCTGCACCCCCAACAAGCATAGGTAGCGCCATGGCGGGCAGAGAAAGATGGACGTGAGTGGCAAGGAGGAGGTACCCGGGCTTGAAGCGGACTCAGCGGCGGTAACGAGCGGCCCGCACGTGATTATCCGGTCAGGTGCTCTTTACCGCCCGGAAACAACGACCACATCCCGGCAGGCGAGCTCTGCAGAAGGGAGCGGTTTGGCACACCTCCGCACAGTCTTCAGGACGCCCGCCAGGAGCACTTTGCCGCGTGCAGCCCTAGCGGAGGGCCGCGGAAAAGCCAAATCTGCGCCACAAAGCTCAATGTGACGGTGACATACCGTAACGGTACTGCCACGGCGGTCACGCCCTGCGCGGACGCAGAAAGACACCCAGCGTTTCGCAGGTTCTGGGCCAGGGTACCCACGGTGCCCATGGTACTTGGCAGCCACAGGTGCGAGCAGTTTATTTTCCAGGCTTGTGTGAATATATTAGCGAAGATCATCCATGCATGGAAGCGTCGGCCGCCTTAGAGCCCCGGCGCTGGCCATTGTCTGGTATGCGACGAGCGTGGCAACGAGGCACTGGCCGGTCGATAATAAGGATACGCATGACGGCACGCCCCCAGGACGCGATGCTGATCGCATCTTTCCCGAATTTTTCGGCAACGGCTTGTTTCAACCGGGGGCTTTGTTGTCCAAGCCTGCGTCCGTGCCGCAGCTGCCTTCTGATGCGCTTTGCGAGCAGAGGCAACCAGGATTTATTTCCGTCGAATGCCGCCTTGCCTTTGATCGTCGAACGAAGGCGTGTGTGCGTGTGCGCGTGCGTGTGGGTGACCGGCACGGTCTCCGCCCCACGGTTCTTTCCGCTAAAATAGCGAGAAGGGTCTAGAATATATTCTGGCCTCACCCCAGCTCGCGACGGCAGATGGAATCCCGTCTGTACTGCTCGCGGCGGCGCCCGCAGAGCCTCCGACGTCAATGCAGTGCCTCCTCGTGCAACTCAATACCTACCATATCGAGCGATGGGCCCGCCCCAGCGCCACAACGACAGGACGGAAGCAAACCACGTGGCGGCCAGAGTGTCTGTGGTCCCGCGTTCGCTCGACACGGCCCACTCGCCTGGTCCCCAGCAATCGCCATGGCGCTGGAAACCCCCTGCAGACCTGGGTCGGGGGGCTCACACAGGGAACAAGACAGCTCGTCTTCTCGCATCGCATGCAGGTGACCTCGATCATGAACTTTCTATTCTCCACTTTGGCTTCCATCCTGTGCTGGCAATATGATACAATGAATAAGACTTTACACGAAAGCGACAAGTACTCGTAATAAGCTAGGAAACTCAACAAGCAGGCTAGCAGAACATGGCTCAGTTGACGTACAGAGGAAACGTGTATGTATCGTTTAGGGCGAGGCCTTTCGGTCCGAGCTGCTACTCTGGTCCTCCCAGTCGTCTTCGTTAGGGCTGCCGCGTGCCGCAATAGCAACTGCATCCGCAGTCTGTCGACATTCCACGCCACCTTCTGAGCGCACTGCCGACGACGACCCATCAGTCGGAGGTCTCTTTTGATAACGACCGGGAACACTCACAGTGCCGCTGGAGAGGTGATCAGTCAATGATGCATCGGAGCGGACAGAAGAGCATCAGCAATGCGCTCAGAGGGCGGACGGGCCAGAGATGCTTACATTAAGAGCGTCCAGCCTGCTGAAGGTTTTTCCGCAGCCTTGACAGACGTTTGACGTCTGTGATCGGGCTGCATGTAGGGCTTGGTGTCGCCTAGGCGCGCTGGGTGAGGACGCGGCGCCCGGACAAGCGAAGACGTCATGGACCACTCACTTGCAGTCGTGCTGGCGCGCAAAGCCTTTGCCACAGCCAGGCCACTCGCACACGAACGGACGCTCTTCGGTGTGGGACCTGAGGTGCCCTAGAAAGAAAAGAGACGACGCAAGTGAGCGGGTCTGGCGTGTGCGGGCAGAGGACGGGCTTTAGGCGAAAACGGGACTAACCTCGGAGGTTGAAGCGACGAGTGAATGTGCTGCCGCAGCCGGGGACCGGACACTGGAAGTTGGCCTCGTTCCGTCGGCGGCTCGCGCTGGCGGCCTGGGTTGCGCTCGTCGTGACGGTCTGCTTCTCGACCTGGAGGATGGGCGGCAGACGCGTGGAGTTCGAGCCGTAGGCTGAGCTCCCTCTCTGGGAGGACAGGGAGCCGTGGAGGAGGTTGCGCGACTGCTCGTAGAGGATCGCGGCCTGCGGAGCGCGTTCGGCCTCGCCCTGCGGGCTTCTCCGGGTTTCTCGGCGACCGGAGGAGGGCGGCATGATGGATGCCGGAGACGCGATGTGCATCGAGCCCGAGGAGTGAGACATGGAGGAGGCGACGGACGACGGCCGACTGTGCCAGCCCTGGGCGGCGACGGGCTGGAGCGAGGGCGGCGAGTGCAGCTGGGGCTGAGGCGGCGTCGGCTGCGAGTACCGGTAGTGGTGGTTGGAGCCGCCGGCGGGTGGGAGATGCATCGAAGACGGCTGGGCGTTCGCGTAGGAAGCGGTGCTGGCGAACCTGCCCTCGACGGAATAGGCGGGGTAGGCGTAGGCGACAGAGCTGTGCGGGGCGTGCGCGGTGGGCGACATGTAGCTGTGGGTGGTGTGGCTGGGAGGGAAGAAGTCGCGGTTGGAGAGGGCGAGGGGGTCGAAGGTATGTGGTGGATAAGTAGGAAGGAAGGAAGCCGCGTGCATTCTACTGTCGACTTCCATGGTGTGAGACGCCGTGCAGATAGTTGCAGTACTAGTGCCTGAGGGGAGGGCCGCCGGGAGACGCGCTTGGAACGGGAGGCGGGGACGGAAGCTGTGCTGGGGCGGGGGACGCGCGAGGCCGACACAGATGATGTCGGGCGAGGGGACTCTGGAGCAGGAGGGGTGTGCAGAGCAGCCTCTGCGGGCAGGTGCGCAGGACTTTATACAGAATGGGGAGCATTGCCGGGGAGAGAGCGCGTTGATTTGTGACAAGTCTGCGTCGGAGAGCTGGCTGTAGATCGACCCAATCTCAGATGGTGCCCCCAGCCTCCAGATCCCACAATCCGCGCGGCTGCTGAAACAGGTGGCGGTGTCCCACACTTTTTAATTTTTTTCGCCCTGGTTTCCCGTCGGTCTCCGGGGTCTATATTGCACGCGCCAATCACGCCACGGACCCCGGCCTCCCCGCGCAGCTGCGTCGGAGAACGCGACTGCCAGGGCCTCGCAGCCATCTGCTCTCTTAGCACGGCCGTGATGATGACATCGACGTCCGCGACGACGCCTAGACCCCGCGGCCAAGCGCGCACAGCCGTCGGGGCGTCGGCCGTGCCATCAAGGCCCCCCCATCGGCCGCGTCTGGCGTGTCACGGACTCTCGACACACGCGCACGCATCTCTGTCTACGCGAGACACACCCACCCGCACAGCAGGGCTTCTCGCACTACTTTGTCGGCACACCGCACGCGCCCGGTTTCGATTATTATTAGCAGTGCTACAAAATACACAGTTGGCGCGCACATCGGCCAAGCCAAGTCTCCGTACAATGTCCCAGCCCCAAGCTTGGCGCACGGAGGCAAGCAGCGCCCGACCACCTCTCTCTCTCTCTCTCTCCGCCGTTTTTCCCGCGCACACACGGCGCCGCCCGCCGCCAACCCCCGACGGCTCAGGGCGTGTCCGCCCGCGGGCTCTCGTTCGCGCTCGTGATGAGGTGCGAGTCCAGCAGCCGCCGGCGCCGCATCAGCTCAGACTCCGTAATCGTCTGCCCCGCCTTCGCGGGGGCCTTGCTGCCGCTCGTCGGCGTCGACGGAACGAGGAGCGTCGCGGGCACCGCATTCGTCTGTCCTCTATCACCACCACCACCACCCAGACCGTTGGCGGCCGCAAGAAGCGGTGCCGCGACAGTAGGTGTCCCCTGCGAGGCATCAAGGGGCATCGACGCGGCATGATGCGCACTACCATTCGCGGGTGGCAGGGAGCGCGGGCCGTCGTCGGCACGGAAGTAGTCCTCGTCGGCTGCTGCTGCTGCTCGCCTGTCGGGAGCGCCCGTCTGCTGAGGCGTCCGCGAACGCGAGCGCATCCGGCCCACGATTCGGTCTTTCGTCACGGTGCTGAAGGCCAGCGGCGGCGACCGTCGCTTCGGCGAGAACGTCAGCGCGTCGTCCGTCTCGGCCTCCGTCTCGGACGTGAGCGGCGTGCTCAGGAAGCTGCCGCCGTTCGCGAGCCCAGGCGGCCGGCTGTCCTTCCTGGCGGCTGGGCCCGCCACGACGGCGTCCCGGCCTCGACGCGTCGTCCGCTTCGCGGCAAAGGCGTCGTCCATGCGATCCGCGAGATCGTTGATCACGGTGCGTGCCTCCTGCATCAGCTGCGCCATTTGCATGTAACCATGGCTCCAATCACTGAAGATGTGCAGCTGCACCCAGTCCTCCTCCGTCTGTGCTTTCAGGTCCGACAGCTCGCGTTTCATCGCCCGCACGGACGCCTCATCACGCCCGGCGTCGTGCACGCTCATCCGGAGGTGCTCGCCATACTTCGCGCCCTTGCCCACCAACGCCTGCTCGAGCTCCCTGCGCCTGGCCCGCTTCGCCTGGCGGACGCGCCCCGCAAAGATGATGGTGTCGTCCACGAACGGGTCCTTCTCACCGCACGACATGATCAGGAGCGGGAACTGCGCCAGGAGGTGGTCCGGCGCGAGCACAGGCGACAGGTGGTAGTCTGAGGCAAAATCGGGATTGCGATGTGGGCCGATGAAGAGGATGGCCATGGCCCTCATCTGTGGGAGACGTGCGAGCACTCACACATCAGCGGCCATCACACCTGCCAACCTCGTTTCAACGCACCATGCTAGGGGCGATGATGCGATCCTGGAAGTACCCCGTGCGACTCGTCATCGTCAGGCGGGTGCCGAGCGGTGCTTGCTCATCCTCACCTGGACCCTCGTGTGACCCCGAAAGGGACGGGGCGTCCGCCGGCGGCCTTTCGTGCTCGAGCGAGTTCACGACGGGATGAAAGCGGACCCTGGCCTGGATCGGCTTGTCTTCGTCGGGTAGGATGCTTAGGTCAGCACCGTCTTCTTCGTCCGCCAGGCTGCCGGCCTCATCAGCAGGATCGGTTGCACCCTCTTCCGAACGACCAGTCAGTTTCGGCGACGGGGTCTTCGTCACCCTGCGGCTCGGTGCGGACGCGCGGGCGTGGAGGGGCGGCGCCCGCTCGCTCTTTGGCGACGTCAATGTGCGGATGGCGTCCCGCCAGCTTCGTTGGCGGCGCAACGGCCTGCGGTCGCCGACCATCGAGAGCGGGCTGACGTGCTTGAAGTGGTCCTTCTGCTCGATCAGCCCCGGGAGGCTGCCCGACGACTGTTCCGACTGGAGCACGCGCAGGTTCTGGGGCGCCATCCAGGACGTGAAGTTGAAGTCGAGCGCGGCGTAGTTGAGTTGCAGCGCGAGCGGGTGTGGCACGGCCAGCTGCGTCTCGAGGATCTTGATCATGACGGCGACCGCAACATGGGCACCCCTGCAGGTGCC
Source organism: Phanerochaete carnosa HHB-10118-sp (assembly GCF_000300595.1). Classification (NCBI taxonomy): domain Eukaryota; kingdom Fungi; phylum Basidiomycota; class Agaricomycetes; order Polyporales; family Phanerochaetaceae; genus Phanerochaete; species Phanerochaete carnosa. The sequence goes on along the minus strand of NW_006767633.1, from coordinate 2,102,464 downwards.
ACAAAGAGTCAGCACAGGTCGCGCCAGCTAACCACACCGGTACCCACGCGGAATCTCCCGTCAGGATCATGTCGAGGGTGGTCCCGGCCATGCCCACCAGCCTCCCACATGATTCGCCGAGGACGCAGTATGCGTCAAAACATTCATCAATCGCGTATGGGTACGGGTCTGTGAAATCTTTATTCAACTGAGACATCCTTCCTGCCGTGGAAATTGGAACCTCACACTCGGGTGCCTTGCCATACTCGATCGACAAGACCGGTTTTCCGGTGCGCACGGCCCACATTCGGAGGCGATCTTCGTGGTGCTCAGGTGCCATGGAGATAAACCCTCCTCCGGGAAAGTCGAGGATAAGCTCGGTCGCGCGGGACAATTGGTGCTCGGGAGGCGCGAAGAAGAGCCATGCCGTGATTTGCCGCTGATACGCCGATCGACTGGGACGCGGCAGGATGACCTTGCGGCGAATACTAATCCGTGGCAGGCTGGTTATTAGACGGAGCTAGAAAAAGGCGTTGCGTCAGCCGCGAGTTCAACCGCGTCATAGGCGAACACGACCGTGTACGCGCGTACATAAGGATTGGCCGTCTTTTCCCAGGTCGTCCGAAGAAACTCGACGGTGGGGACAGCTCTAAAGCGCCGAAGCTGCAAAGCAAACTCAACGTCCGCGTTCTTGCACCGAAAGCGTTGGAGACCAACCTTCTCGTCGGCTTCTTGTGCGTAGACTATATAATACACGGAGAACAGTACAGAACATAGGTCCTTGAGCCACTTGGGCCGGATAGACATGGCCGTAGCAAAGCCAGCATCGAGGCCTGTGCTTATCCATGTCGCGCGGTAATAGTTTGGGGAATACTGAGATCTCGGTCAATATTAGTGTGGCGGCTTCGGCTTCGAGTGGACTGACCAGGTTGGCGAGAGGTTCAGGTGCTGGTTGCAGGTTCAATCTGACTGCGACGACCAAGGAGGAGCAAAGACTCACATCCGAGCCCTAGTATCTTGTCTATGTTTCGCACTGCGTATACACCTGTCAGGGTGCTGACAATGAGTTGCCACGGAGTGAACTGCCCTGAAGACGGTATGCATGTTAGTGAGACGGCTGCAGGAGGAGACAAAGGACGCACGCAACAGCCTGTTTGCCCTGCGCAACCACAAGATTCTGGGACCCCCCGGGTTCCCATACAGGATCCTCCAGATCCAAAAGAAGACCACAAGAAATACCTGCGAATATTCTCGGTCAGTAGTGCCCGGAATGAACCACGGCTGCAGGGCGTGTTGCAGACCTGGAGCCTCTTCCAAGAGGGATTCGGGCGGCCCATGAAATGGTCTATCATGGCTGGGAGTGCAGTGGTGGATGGGCGAGCGAAGAGTGGTAGCAGGCCTCCATCTGACCGAATGGGTCGACAGGCTGTGGTCCGACGCAGTGACGGTGGGGAGGCATGTGATTATCGCCACACCGGCCAATCAATGTTCGGCAGGCGCCCATACCTCGATCGTCCCGAACTTCCACGGAATGGCGTCCGCCGTCCCACGACGTCATGCACCAGATGGATTATTATTCTCTTGAATATCGACGGGATTCCAGAGCATGCGTGAAACACGATGCAACCGGCGTGCAAAATGACCTACAAAAATTGGCGGAGGCGAAGAGGCGACAAGCGACATGGCGATTCCTCGGGAGATCTATCTCCATATCTGAGGCACTGTTACGCATGCCCCCTCTGCTCACCTCGCTCCCCTCCTCTGCTGCTTTGCCACCAAGCACACACAGTTCACTCTCCTAGACGAACGCTGCTCACTCACACAGAATGCCTGTCGAATACAAATCCGTCCCCCTAGAAGACTTCTCCGAGCACTTCTCCACGACGATAGGTATGCACCTCGTCGTGTGACCGCACGTCCGCCAGCTCACGCCACCCAGAACTGTCCAGCGTCGCCCTCGACGGCCAAGTGTGTTCTGTTTCAGACGAATTTTTCGCCAGTGCGCATCACCTTTTGTCGGTCGAGGTGAGCCATTCTCGTTTGGGGCGATTTCGTCTGCTTTTGTGCGGGCTGGGAAAATGACGCACGTACCAGCCCGCGCCAAGTCTCAAGGGCCAGTTCGGACCAAAGGGTGCGCTTTACAGCGGCTGGGAGTCCCGCCGGCACAATCCCACCTACGATTGGTATGCCGCTTCCCTGAAAGAGTTTTGTTCGCGCGCGTCCTGAGTGCGCCTGCCCGTCCCCAGGTGCATCATCAAGCTCGGATGTTCAGGTGTCGTCCTGGGTTTCGATGTCGACACCTCCCATTTCAACGGTCAGCTGATGCCTGCGAAACAGCTGCTTTGTCGCATTGCTGACGCCCCTCCAGGCAACGAGGCGCCTGAGGTCTCAGTCGACGCCATGTACCATCACGGGAGCCACCCGGCGGAAGACGACTGCAGGGTTCGTCCTGGATACGCCCATGTTCTCTGCGGCATTCTACCGGAGCCTGCTGACCCCGAGAACAGTGGCAGGAACTCCTGCCGAGGGTGCGCCTTGGGCCAAACTCCCGGCATCTCTTCAAGATCCCGCAGAGTGTGAGAGTCAGCTACGTGAAACTGAACATGTACCCCGACGGTGGCATCGTGCGTCCGATGTGTTCTTCTCTCCTTACGTACCGCAGCCAACCACTTGCTCCCCCCCAAAAAACAAAATACACACAAACAGGCCAGGTTTCGCGTGTACGGCCTCGTCGAGCCCCAATTTCCATCAGAACTGGGACAAGTGTTCGATCTCGCCCTGGTCTGCGCGGGAGGACGAGTCGTCTTCACTTCAGATCAACATTTCGGCGCCGGGTCCAATTTGATTCTTCCTGGAAGAGGTAACGACATCCCGGAGAATGGAAGGCATCGACACTGATCGCTAGTGGCTGTAGGGAAGGACATGGGCGACGGCTGGGAGACGAAGCGAAGCAGGGAGCCCAACCACAAGGATTGGGCCATTATAAAGCTGTGAGTGCACACGGCGTGGGCCACGTCTCGGGCTTCTGCTGACGGTGTGCAATTTCCAATGCTGACCGTGATGGCACAGGGGAGATGCCGGTCTGCTCTCGTACATCGAGATCGACACAGCCCACTTTATGGGCAACTTCCCCGAGTCGTGCGAAGTGCACGCAGCGTACAGCGCCGATGTCGTGCCGCAGGGTTTCGAAGAGAAGGACTGGACGCTTGTCCTGCCCCGCACGAAGCTGGGACCCCACGGGCAGCCCCGCTTCCTTCTCGAGAACGTCGACAGGCCGTACACGCACGTCAAGGTCACCATTTATCCGGACGGCGGTATCAAGCGGGTGAGGGTGTTCGGCCGCCGGGCGTGTGCACGGAGCAGGGCGGGTGTGGCGCAAGCCGGCGAACCCTTGACGACTGAGCACACGGCCGTTGCACTGCCGACTGATGATGCGTCTCCTCCCTCCGACGCGTCGGACACCGACCATCCCCCGCGCGTGCACACGACGACGACGACGACGACGACGGTGCTGCCCGCGCTGCCACTGAGCCCGGAGGCGTTTGCGCCGTTCGGGCAGGTCGTGCAGGCGTACGCGGACGTGCACGCGGTGCCTGACCCGCGCAGCACGCGCGTGACGGGCGCGAACGGGGGCACGGCGGTCAAGTTCCACAAGCTCGCGCTGCTCGAGTCGGCGTACCCGCTCGGCTCGGGCGCGAGCACGGGCATCTCTGTCTACCGGTGCACGACGCCGGTCGTGCGCGCGCGCGGCGGCGGCGCGTGGGCCGTCGCGCTGCTCGAGCGGCACCCAGCGACGAAGCAGGCGTTTGTGCCGATGGGCGAGGCCGTCGGGAGCAACGCGCTGGAGGCGACGCCTGGGAAGCGGTACCTCGTCGTCGTGGCGCTCAACGGCGAGGAGGACGACAAGCCGGACTTGCGGACGATGCGGGCGTTTGTCGCGTCGGCCGGGCAGGGGATCATGTACAACACGGGCATCTGGCGTAAGTTTTTTTTTTTTTTTGCTGCCTTTGCGGGTCTGGATCTCACTCCGGCTGCGTCTCAGATCATCCGATGGCGGTTCTGGACGGCGTAAGTCACGTTCTTGATTGGTAGCCGCGTGTGCCTTTTGTCTGACGGGTTTTTTGCAGCCGATGGATTTCGCGTGTGTGGAGACGCAGATTGGGAACGGAGACCCGCTTGACTGCGAGGTGGTTTCTCTGGATGGGTACGCGGTGGAGGTGCCCGCCGCCTAAGTAGGCAGCTCATGTACACGCGGGAGAAGTGACCGAATCGAGTAACTGTCTTTGTGGCGCGCACGTGACGATAAGATTGCAACAGATCTGGCCGAGGCATTTCTCAGCCTCGTCCTCGTCGTCACTATCTCCTCAGTTATTCTCTACAATGGCCTCGCTGGGACTGACCTCGATCCGGACAACCGGCACCAAGATCGAGATCGTCAACCAGCTGCTCCTCCCGCACTCCGTCCAGTTTGTCGAGATCGACTCCATCGAAAAGGCCCACGATGCCATCAAGCGCATGATAGCACGCTTCGTCCCACCTCCTCAACACACTCGCCGCTCACACCTCACACAGATCCGTGGTGCGCCCGCAATCGCGTCTCTCGCAGCCCTCGCGGTCGCTTCCCATCTCTCCCTTGCCCTCGACGCTCCGGCCGCCCCGGAGTGGCTCTCATCCCCTGCTGCCCTCCAGGACCATGTACAGCCCCTCCTTGATTATCTCTACACCGCCCGTCCGACCGCCGTCAACCTCAGCGCTGCCACCCGTCGCCTGACCAGCACCCTCCAGGCCGGCGTCGCCTCTGGCAAGGACGCTCGCTCCATCGCCCAGAGCCTCGTGGCGGAGGGCAAGGCGATCGACGACGAGGACGTGTCCCGGAACAGGGAGATGTCCAGGCGCGGCGCGGAGTGGCTGCTCGAACAGGTCGCCAAGAAGGGCAAGCTGCCGGCAGAGCTGCAGCTCATGACCGTCTGCAACACCGGGTCTCTCGCAACATCCGTAAGCACCCCTCCTGCCCGGCTTGCCTGTCAGCCCCGGTGACGGTTTTACGCGCGCGCGCGCGCGCGCAAGGGTTATGGCACGGCGCTGGGCCTCATCACCCACCTCCACGAAACAGGCAAGCTCAAGAGGGCGTTCTACACACAGTCCACGCCCTATCACCAGGGGTCGCGGTGAGCCCGCAACTCGCCCCTCGCGGCCAGGCCCCACCAGCGCTGATGGTCGAGCCCCAGACTGACCGCGTTCGAGCTCCAGTCGCTCAAGATCCCCTCCACGATGCTCTGCGACAGCATGGTCGGTTCGCTCTTCCAACACCACGACATCGCCGCTGTCGGTAAGTCCACACGCACGCGCCGAGTCCTCGGCGCCGGCCTCTTCCTCCTCCTCCTCCGCTGATCACGGTCCCACATACACACAGCCGTCGGCGCCGACCGCGTCGCCCGGAACGGCGATACCGCGAACAAGGTGCGCACGCCCACCGCACACACTTGTGTGCTCTACGACGCTTTTGCAGCGTGTGGGGACAATGCCTGACACCGCGTCGCGCAGGTCGGAACGTACAACGCCGCCGTCTTGGCCGCGCGCCACGGGATCCCGTTCATCGTTGTGGCGCCGGTGAGCACGGTCGACCTCGAGACCGAGGACGGCAGCAAGTGGGTGGCACCGACGTTTTTTTTTAATTGTTAATGCTTGACGAGCGGGGCGTTCACCTTTTCGTGCCAGGATCCCGATCGAGCAGCGCCCTGCGCTGGAGGCCTGCTTGGTCCGTGGCGCACTCTACCCCTTCGCCACCGATGAAGGCGGCGTCAAGCAGCAGGCGACCGTCATGGTGACGCCGGACAACCTCGACGGGGTCTACAACCCGAGTTTCGACGTCACACCCGCCGAGCTGATCACGGCCATCGTGACTGAGAAGGGTGTCGCGGTGAAGGCGGACGGGGCGACGCGTTTCGATCTCAGCAGCGTCGTGTAAAGAGTTTTCAATGTAGAAAGCTTAACTGTGTAGACGACAGCTGTCTTCTGGCGGGATTACATATGCAATGTAAGAGATTTGCAGGCCGGTCGCTTCAGATCGCCGAGCTGGACAGCATTTCGTCATGGGAAAGCTTGTCAGAGCGTCACCGCGAAGCGGGATCCTCGTGCTTGTACACACACACCCATGTTCATACCAACCCCAGCGTCGGCATACCAGGGTCCCGACGCTAGAACGTGCACTACATTCCGTGCATAAGCCATGGTACATTGAAACGCGTGCAGGGGCCATAGCAACCGCCGGACAAGCGTCGCCGCCGCTTCTGCTTCAGCCGGCGGCGCCCTCGAATGGTGGTGAGCACGGCTACTTTCGAGTGGAAGAGAGTACACACAGGCCGTCAGAACGGCAAGCGAACTGGTTGTCCAGGGTGATGGTGATGAAGACAAAAAAATGTTGATCCCTGCAGGCCCCCCCATCTTGATCGGCGTACTTGAGCCGTGTGGGGGGTCGCCGACGCCTCCCATCTTTCACCTCTACCTTCCACCTTCAGCCCGGGACCCGCGCCCTCCCTCCCTGTCGTTCTTTTTCTTTCCACCTTCGACACCATGAAACTGTCCGCTCCTTTCGTCGGCCTCATCCTCGCGGTCGGCGCCGCCCAGGCCGCGTTCCCGCACGCTGAAGGCGGCCTCTCTGCCCGCGAGCACCACAAACGTCTCGGTAACCATGCGCGGGACCTCGTCAACGGCCGCACCATCGTCCGTCCGCGCCGCCGCTCTGACGGCACCAAGAAGTGCAAGGCTAAGACGTCGGTGAGTACCCGCTGCCGGGCGCGTCGTCGGGTGGTGCGCTGATCTGTGGTGCTGTGACAGAGCTTGGGCGCGCCGCCCTCTTCCACCGCTGCAGCCCCTGCGCCTGCGCAAACCAGTCCTGCGTCCACCGAGTCTGCTGCTGTCACTACCAGCGCCGCGCCCTCTCCTCCTCCCTCTGAGGCGCCTGCTACCACCAGCGCTGCGCCCTCGCCTCCCCCCTCCGAGGCACCTGCCACCACTAGCGTCGCCCCGCCTCCGCCTCCGCCTGCTTCCAGCTCTTCTGCAGCCTCGGCCGCCAGCGAGAGCGCTGGTGCGTTCGCGCTCAACACCCTCACGTCGAGCGAATGCGGTGCCAGCGGTGCTACAGGCAAGTAGGACCCTCTGTTGAACTCTCAAAAAAAAAAAAATGAATCAACCTGTTGTTGCTGTTGTAGAACAAATCACGGCGACCGCCGGGCCCAACGGCGCGGAGAGCTGGCTGAACTGCGGGATCCAGGGCGCGGGGTGGAACCCGCCGCCGATGCAGGTCAGCGACGTCGTCTCGAAGGACCTGAACGACGCCCTCTCGGAGCCGAACAGCCCCTTCGCCAACTGTGAGCCGTACGTCAGCTACTTTTACCAGTACGGCGGCCAGTACGGTGGTGAGTTGAGGTTCAGAGATGTGAGCGTGAGGCCGCTGTTCTGAGCTGCTTTTTTTTTTTTCGCAGTCCCGCCTATCTTCCTCGCGTCGATCGCCATGCAGGAGAGCTCGTGCGACCCCACCAAGACCGGTGGGGCCGGCGAGCAGGGTTTGATGCAGATCACTGTCGTACGTCTTCCAGCCCACCCGCGCATATCCGGTCCATCCACTGACGCGTGTCCTTTTTTTTCTTTTCGCACAGGACAAGTGCGGCGCGGCGCCCAACGGCAACTGCAAGGACCCGAACTACAACATCCAGCAGGGTGCGCTCTTCCTGTCCGGGCTCATCAGCGACAACGGCGGCAACGTCCTCCTCGCCGTCGGCCAGTACAACGGGTGGGTGAACGGCATGACCGAGGCTCAGGCCACCGCCGCTGCCGACACGGGCTGCTGCCCGTGCCAGAACAACCTCGACTAGTACGTGTTCCCCCCCCCCTCCCCCCACCCGTTTTCCTGCTCTCTTCTTGCTACGGGTGTGCTCTGGTGCTGACACCGGCGTGCGATTGCAGCCTCATGCAGTTCTTCAACGGCTGGGTCCTCGGCACCGACCCCACCGCCAGCCCCCGCCTCGGCCAGTTCTTCAACCTCGACATCTGCGGCACCGGCCAGTAGAACTCAAGACGCTCGCGTCTCTTTTTCTTTTTCGATGATACCCCCTCCCACCTCCCGCTGGCCGCTGGCGCCGCGCGCACACCCCCATGGCCCACCAACGCTTGATGCTTGATGGCTTCTCGATATGCATATGACGTGATGACTCTTGCCGCTGCTGTTGTTAATGTTCCGCGCAGTGCATATATTGTTCTCCTGCTGGTTAATCATACGCATATTCACGCCTAACCTGCTGTGCTTGATTATCTGGTCGGCTCCGACCGGCGTGGCATATATAAGGATTCGCAGCTAGTTTGCTCTTAAAGTTGATGGCTGGTACATTGATCGTCCAATGACTTTGGTACTCGCAGGAGAGCTCGGGCGCTCCAGCGTCCTGCCACCTTCCGGTTTGAGTGAAAGGCCTCCCAGAGTGGTATCCGCTCAGTAGCGACCTTGTCGAGGCTATACACATGTGAGTCTGCGCAAGTGTCATTTGGCGTTTAATAGCTGACTGAAAATGGGCTTTGTTACCGTGTGCAGCAGGGCTTCTCGAATAGACTCGGAGCACATCGGACGCAATCGACTGACTGGTACTTCACCGTGTTGACACCAACTTCTTGGCGGTGTGCATAGCAACTTATTGACGCGACCCTGGGCACTTGTTAGAAGTTCTATGCGCCCTTGAGCACGGCATGTGTTGTTCGGCACAAGCCTCGTTCCCAGTCAGGTATAAGGGATGCCTGTTCGGGTACAAGACACGCACAGGACAACGTCTCCTGGCGTCGCGATGTTGGCGAAGGCTGCGGACCGTTCAAAAATCCCTGTGGTCCCTCTCTTTGGTGTGCTGCTGCTGACTCGCCCATCCCTCTTCCCTGTTGTCCATTCGAGGCCGCATCCGTCTGTGCTGCGCACATACGCTGGAGCGTTGCCGTTCAAGTATCTGTCCTGTACCTATAGTACCGTGCCGCAAAATGCCGCTCAAGCTTTTCGATTTCGCGTTCCTCTTTTCCAAGAACAGGACGGAGAACAAGTGCTCGATTGACATCCTTCCGAACGACGTCCTGGTCGACGGCGTGTTCGACTATCTCGACGTGGTCGATATTCTGAGGCTCCGGCGAGTACGTGCTTCGTGTCTTTCATGCGAACGCGTCAAATATTAACGCATTTCTTGCAGGTAAGCAAATTATATTACCACCTTACGCACCATGCCGTCGTTTGGAAGCGCTTGGTCCAGCGGACTACGCTTCCTCTCCCGCCTCTCCCGCCTACGAAGCGGCACAACCTTGAGAACCTCACCGGAATCGAGTGCGAGCGGCTCCTCACGCGGGCGTACTCGGTCGACAAAATATGGTGTAAGAACCCGAACTTCTACGATAATTGGCAGTTCGATGCATACTACCACATCGCCCACATGGCCATGCTCCCCGGCGGCCAGTTTCTCGTTGCATCTGTCTGTGACAAGGACAGGGAAGATTGGTGGGTCGTGGTGTACGTGTTGGACAATAGGTATACCGCGGTTCCGATCCTGCGCGAGTCGACAAGGTCCAAGGCATACCATCTTACGGCAAAGTACCTTACGTTGCATGGTGTCCACGGGATCATGGTGTCTTTCGTAACAAGGCTCTGGAAGCATCGTGCCGACTGGGACCGGGGGTGCGTTACTGTCTCAGTGAACATCGACGCATAGCTGATTATCTGTTTCGTAGAGTTAACATTAACGAGTATGCCGCCGAGTATGATCTCGACCCGCCTTACCCGATCAAGTACGAGTGCCACACGTACCATATTCCCCTCGAGGCTCTCGAAGCCCAGTCCGACCCTCGCATGATACCAAACTCGGGGGACTACATCAGCCGTGCTCTGGTGCAGGCCAAGGGCTTCAACCACGTCTACATGATACGGTCATCTACTCCGATCTCCTCCGTAAGCCTTGACGACATTTACGGCGTGCCCTGCATCACGGCCGTGAAGCAGCCGGCGACCATCATGTTTAAGCCCCTGACGGTCCCATCTGTTGCGCCATCTATGGTGACCCTGGCACCAATCCAGGGTCATGAGCACTTCGTGAGTGTTCCATCTTGTTCCTGTGTGTCTCAGAGCTAAAATATATTATAGTGTCACCGCATCAAAGCTGTTCGAGCGCTGCCTCTGCAGCGGCAGTGGCTCGTATTCCACGAAAGTCGGCTTCCGCAGAACCTATCCAGGCACCCGGTCACCTGCTTCGAGTTGATCAGTATCCCCGACAACAAGACGGGTGAACGACTCGAATATATCCATTCATCGCAACTGGACTACTATCTCGCGGACGACACGTTCGCGGAGGTGTACATCACGGAGCACTCGACGCCGAACTGGTTCGACGACTCGATCGTGCCTAGCATCCGGACGCGCTGGCAGGATGACGGCTGGAGGCCCGGGACGGTCAGCGCATTCCTGCGGACGACGTCGCCTGAGGACGGGCTTCTGCGCATGACCTTCTATCCACGCAAGGTCGAGCAGCAGTCTGGGCACGCCGCCGCGCCCGTCTTCGCCGGCCGGTCACACGAGAAGCCCAAGCACGTCTGGCGGTACGACCTCGAATGGTGCTCGCCCGTGCGTTTCATCACCGCACACACCAACTGCAAGTACCGCATCCTCGCCGGCTCGCGCCGCACGCTGCTGTACACCGTGCCGTGGGACGCGATCTCGAACAGTCCTGAGATCCACGCGTTCCATCGCTACTACGACAGCGAACTGGAGGCCGAGCATCCGGAGATGGTGAACGGAGAGCTGGTCGTCAACGAGGCCCCACGCTATCCTATCCACCGGATGCCTTTCCAGTTCCCGCCGGGCCAGAGGTTCGAGACGATCTGCTGGGACGAGACCATCGGGCGGGTCTGCTTCGTCGCACCCGAAGACACGAGGGTCCTGGTGCTGGACTTCTCTAAGCGTCCTAAAGAGGGTGAGTATCAGTTCTTCTGACCTCCCGTGGGATATTCATCCGCGTGGCGAAGATTTCTTAGGACGCAGGCTGCCGATTGCCCTTGAGCAGGACGAAGACGCAATGCTCGAGCCCGATGAGTATCATGAAACCCCTGGCGAGCCTGTCGCTTGAATGGAAATCACAGAAGCTCTGTAGCGGACCATGTCGTCGGCCTCAATTTGAGACTGACCCTGAGCTGTTGCACGATTAATCTCATGAACATTAAACTTTTCCCTCTTGCCTGGGACTTCGTTAACTCTTAGAACTCCATCCGCTTGCGCTGTAGACGCAGTCATTGTGCCGCTTAATGTCTAGCATAGTGATATCGCTGCATTGTAACATTAATCTACGCGATAGGCGTGATGGAATACGTCCACAAACACGATTTATTACCGGCAACGAGACCGAGATGGCTATGCCAGCTTTTGACCACGATCTCCACATGATCTTTCCGTGGAGATGAGTCCAGAAATGCGAGAGCTGGGCCGGAAGACCCTAGCATATTCCTGGGAATTGGCGCATCATCCTGTGCGCAATCCGCGTGGACATGCGTTTGGGCCTCTCAATCTACGAGACCAGTTCCTTCCTGCCTGCAACAACCATGAGCTCAGAATCTGGTCTCTCGACTCCTGCTTCATCCACACCACCGACATCGGCACCGGCATCACCGGCGTTGAATCCAAAGGAGCTACCAGAGCCTACGGAAGAGGCGAAACAAGAGGCGGCTAGAATCAAGGCCTCGGCCAACAAGGCGTTCCTCGGTATGTAATCGCGTGCGCTCTCGGGCACTCTCGCCTTAGCTAACTTTGCACTTAACGCACGCCTATAGATCATCAGTTTAACGAAGCGGCTGATTTGTACACGAAAGCCATCGAGCTGAATCCCAAGGATGCCACGCTTTGGTGTAATCGGGCCTACACACGGGTCAAACTCGAGGAACACGGGTATGGACTTGCGGATGCCACTACGGCCATTGAACTCGATCCGAAGTACGCGAAGGCATACTACAGGTACGTATCAATATGCTCTGCGCGAGACGATGGCACTGAAGAACTAGCAAGACGAGCGACATGCTACCTGCAGACATTGAAGTACAAGCAGGCTATCGCAGACTTCAAGAAGTTGCTCCAGCTCGAGCCGCAGAATCAGCTCGTGCGGACTCAGCTGGATAGCACGACAAGGATCATGCGAAAGTTCGAGTTCGAGAAGGTAGTGCTCGCATGTGCGTTAGACTACCGCGGAGCTGACGCGTCCCTCAGGCTATTGGGATGGAAGAAGAAAAGAATGCGGTCGAGAGATGTCTCGAAATAATTCAAGAAGGTGCGTGCATCGTATCGGTGCTTTTCAACGTAGACGTTCTGATGTTCCTCATCAGGCGGGTGCGATCTCGACAGAACGTACGACGGCCCGAAGCTTCCCCAGTCGGAAAACGGCAAATATTCCATCGACCTCGACTTCATCCACGCTATGCTAGAGCTGTTCAAAGCGGGCAAGACACTTCCACGAAGGTTGGAACTTTGATATATCACCGTACGGCGACTATTCTAAACAAGTTCGAGTTTAGATATGTATGGGAGATCATCTTGGGTGCTCACAACGAGTTCGTCAAAGAAGACAGTCTAGTAACCCTTGACATTGAGGACGGCACGACTTGCGATGTCATCGGTGATGTGCATGGCAAGTACATATGCACTACGCTATGTCGCTTGCTGACCTATGGGCAGGCCAATTCTACGACATGCTGCACCTCTACTCACTTACCGGAGAGCCGAATGAGAATCACTGCTTGCTCATGAATGGCGACCTCGTAGACCGTGGATCATGGTCCATCGAAGTCATCCTTACCGCGCTCGCGTTCAAGTGTGAGTATCCTCGCTCTACGTGTTAAAGCGCTGCTAAGGCGCTCCACAGGGCTGTATCCAAACAGGATGTACATTAACCGTGGAAACCATGAGACAAAGGAGATGAACCGGACGTACGGCTTTGAGGGTGAGGCGAAGCACAAGCATGGCGAGCAAACGTACAAGGTACGTTAGATGCTATATCGTATCTGGGAGTTCTCACTAACCTGTCTCCTAGTTGTTCGCTCATGTCTTCACAGCCAGCAAGTCGCACTCCTTGTGAATTAGATCACGACTCTGACATTCCAGTTCTACAGTGCCACTGGCAACCCTGATCTGTGCGACTAAACCTCCGTCATCACCTTCGAAGAGCGCGATCCTGTCACCTGAGGGCAAGAAGCGGTTCTTCGTTGTGCACGGCGGCCTATTCAGCAAGGATGGCGTCACGCTCGAGGAAATTCGCAAGATCGAACGTATAGGACGTCAACCGGGTACGGAAGGTCTTATGTGTACGTACCGTTCATAGCCGCATCCCAGCATTTTATATTGACCGTGTCGTCCTTTAGGCGAGGTACGCAAACGGTTCCACTTCTGTCGATAATTCAGATTACGTACTGACTGCTTGTCTGTTCAGCTTCTCTGGACGGACCCGCAAGAGCTCCCGGGGCGAGGTCCAAGCAAGCGGGTACGTCCTTGAGCCCTACATTACCGCGTAGTACCCACCTGTGACGGGACATAGGGCGTAGGCATTGCTTTCGGTCCTGATGTCACTCGACGGTGGTGCGAGGCTAATGGAGTAACTGGTGTAATTCGCAGTCACGAAGTCCGTCAAGGTAGGGTCTTCACACTCATGGTAAGATATTGTACTGACCTACTGTGTTAGATGGATACGCAGTCGAGCATGGCGGGCTCTGCACAACGGTCTTCTCAGCACCCAACTATGTTGACCAAACTGGCAACAAGGGCGCATTCGTGAGTGGTGTCTTTATTTTTGTATGCCACATGTATCTCAAAGTCGCGGCAGATCCGTATCGATGCGGAAGGCACACAAAGATACACGCAGTTCGATGCCAAGCCGCACCCACCGATGAGACCTATGGCTTATGCCTCCGGCGGCCTAGCAAGCCTCCTCATGTAAGGGCATTGCAGCTGCAACGACTGGCCGACACGCTGGCATTCTCCGGGATTTCAAGTGAAAGGATGACGTATCGGTATTGCCACACGTATCGCTATGTTTACTCATACTTTCCTATACGGAACTACTCACCATGACCTACCATCTGTGCTCTGTTGTGTACGTCACATTGCTACAACCTAAACTGCATCACCAGAGCCGCCATACCCGGAAGCGCAAATGGGCTCTAGAGGCTTGACTGTGCTTGTGCGTGTGCAGTGCTCGGTCCCGACCAGTCAAGTGATATAGTCCCAGCACGAGGTCACGGCGCAAAGTGTACATCGTTCGTCGAATGAGTGAGAGTTCTGCGCATGTAAGACTGGCCGCTACCTGCAACTGTTACACAGCCCGGGCTCTTCCAAAGGTGGCCAACTCCCGACGCGCCGGCGGGGTTACACCCGAACGGAGGCAGGATAACAACTTAACAACCGCATCGTCTCACTTACAGAGGCCAGACAGTATTATCCGATAGATGGTGGACGTTCCAAAGCCCTAGGTCACCCATGTACGATCCAAAGATGCGCCTCGACGAAGCTGGAGCTGATGCTATGGGCGTCTGTTCCCCGAGGTTCCACGTCGCCTTTCACGCCCATGGCAATTCGGCCTTATTCATATTCATTCTCTCCGCCGCCGGTATTTATACGCTGGGACCTGTAGTTTAGTCCTCGCGACTACTCTACACTCGTTCTCATGCTGCCGCGGCATCTATACACGCTTGTGTTTACGTTCCTGCTGCAAAGTGGTGCGGAGGCGAGCGGCCCACAGACTTCATTAGCAGGCGGAGGGCTTGGAAAGAAGGAACAAGTGCAGGACGTGCTAGATCACAAGCCGGTGACAGAAGCATCCTGCAAACAGTTCGTATGTGCCAGCTACTCTCTTTTCACGATGCCGTCATAACATCTGCGCTAGCCGACTGGTCCAATAGACACGACTTCGTGCGACTTCGAGACAGTCGAAAGCGTGAACGATGCCCTCTACACTCATCTTCATGATCTCGTGCAAACGCCGTTCTTCAAGTACTTCAGAGTGGATCTTTACCGTGACTGTCCCTTCTGGCAGGAGCATGGTCTTTGTATGAATAGAGAATGTGGGATTACGACTGTGGACGAGGTTCGTGAGCACTCTTCACTATCGCACTATCCTTCTGACTTCTATACAGAAAGAGATACCTGAAATTTGGAGGGCGGCTGCGCTGAGTAAGGTCGAGATACCACATAAAGACCAGGTACGCTACAGTTCGCTTCGGCTCAGACATGGTAGCTTACCGATCTCACAGCTGCATCACTTACCGGGATGCTACTACAGAGATTCGGATTTCTGCTTCTTAGATGATATGTCCGAGGGTGATTACGTAGACCTCACGCTCAACCCCGAACGTTTCACCGGCTATACAGGACCGTCAGCGCATCGCGTTTGGAGTTCAATATACGAAGAGAACTGCTTTGGTGTCTCCCACTTTGATACGCTTGGTGCATTCACGGAAGAAGAGGAGGCAAAGACCTGTCTCGAACAACGGGTGTATTACAAAATCATTTCAGGTACATCTGCTCTTACTTTGCCTGCGCCTTCTCTCACTAGATGCAGGCCTTCACACAAGCATTTCAACGCACATCTGTTATGACAACTTCAACCAGTCCACAGGCGAATGGGGTCCAAACCTCCAATGCTTCATCGACCGTGTCGCGTCCCACCCCGAACGCTTGGAGTACATGTACTTCAACACAGTCTTACTCCTCCGGGCAGTTGCTCGCATAGGCCCCTATCTTTCGGCATATGACTATTGCGGTGGCACCGGAAACCACGAGACCGATCCGTACACCTTAGGTGAACTGAACAGTGTAATCAATATCGCACAGAATGTCGGTAAATTCGACGAAAAGACTCTGTTCCGTGGGCCGAATGCAGAGGTAGGTATTCACTTCCTTCAGCTTGGCTTGCATCGCACTCATAGGCACATAGATCCTGAAAGAAGAGTTTAAGCAGCACTTCCGCAACGTTTCACGCATCATGGATTGCGTGGGCTGCGACAAGTGCCGTCTCTGGGGCAAGGTCCAGACCTCCGGTGTAGGCACCGCTCTGAAGATCCTCTTCGAACTCGATGAGAAAGCTCTCGAGTATGTCTTCCCCTTACGATTAGACTAGCTGAATTACTCATCGGAACACAACAGCCCGAAGCTAAACCACAATTTGCTCTCACGCTCTGAGGTTGTTGCTCTAATAAACACGCTGCACCGCTTCACAGAGAGTCTGCATGCCGTGAACGAGTTCAGGGACATGTGGCAGCGCGAGGAAACCGCTCAGAAGGGCAAGCTACTCGAGAAGGTTGATGACGCGTCATCAGTAAGCGCGTCCACTACTCGAAACCTTTCCCGCAGATTAACTTGGCTGTGTCACTAGCCGCGGCAATCCCCTCTGGCTGGTAGCGACGTTCTCAGGTACGAACTGCTTGCAGACCTGCAACGCTGGCTGCGCGTATGCAAGCAGAGCACAGTATTCTGCGTGAGAGGCATCTTGGCCGGTCTCCGGAGCGCGATAGAGGCTGTTACAAAGCTGTTCCAGCTCTCCGGTAAGGATCGTGCACCGCATATCGAGTTCTAGCGTCGTGTCTCTTTTTGTCTGTCCGCTTCCCAGGCTAGTATTACAATTCGCAATACTCCAATGATGCACATTGATGCACGCTTCCCGACGGCACTACGTTCTGCCTGAAGTGGATGGTCAAGCGGCGTGAATTAGGTATTGTGTACATTAAGTCCGCACAACAGAAATAGCTCGACAGATAGTTCACAACAGCAACATTGACATGAACGAACGCATAGCGATGCTAGAAATACAGTTCAGGGATGAGTCCGTGTGTATAAAGTACGTGACTGCTCGTCTACGAAGAGAGGGTAAAATGCGTATGTGATGATCAGAGTAGTGCTCGGCCTTCGTGGGCCAATCCATTATAAAGCAACATCCCAGACAAGAGGCAGAAGCTCCTCTCCCTGGGAATCCAGAAGCCTCCTCCACAACATGACGAGGCTTCACGCGAGCCTCGGAGTGCCTCCTCGACCCGCCCTCGGTAGAGCACCGGCTCCCGATCGGGGCGAGCGTATCCGAGGCCGCAAGCCGTCCTGCGTACTCACGCGGCTAGTCGCAACATCAGGCCGTATGTCACGATCGTGCTCTTGGCCCTGTTGAAGCGCCCTATGCCACTAATCCCGTGCCCAGTATGGGCGCGCCGGTGGCCGTGCTCAAAGGCATGCGTGATGGTGGTGGTAACGTTCGGGAATGTACGTGTCGTAAATCGGGGAAGCACGGGAAAACGCTTTGACACCAACGAGAATAGTGTCGTAACAGAGAGAGCCTTGGTCATGACCTGCATGGCCTGGAGTCAGCGATGTTGACAGACAAGGGAAGAGATAGAGCGGACTGCTTGTTATTATCGCCCGTGTCATGAGGAGTCTCCTGTGATATTGAACATGCCGTCAATGTCTGAGTATGGGCTCCGGATCAGCAGGGCCTCGGCCTGCATATTCTGTAACATGATATTCAGTCGTCAAGGGGCAGTCAGCATGAATGGGAGTCGTACTGCAATCGTGATATTAGAGCTCATTCCGATCAGCGCCGCATTGCCGAACGTGATACGAGGACTCAATGCTTCGATGTGTTGTGAGAAGTAAGGCAAGGAGGTGAGGAAGTTCGCAATATACTGCGGTGTCGAGGTATTGGGGAAGAGGAACGTGATGTTAAAGTCCAGATGGTCCGGTGCTGTGAGGTTGGAAGGGACCTAGTGCAGACAGTCAGATGAGGGGAGAGGCATAGAGCTATGTACCCACATAAATATACAGCCCATCAGACCCGGCGAGATTCATGAGGCAGACACTTGTCTGCTCTCGAATATCTGTCCCAGTATACGACATGAGGACATCCACGGTAGCCCGCGGATTGGTAGAGTTGGGATTGATGCCCACAGTGAGTGAACCCGTAACGGGCCCCACTAGAGACGGCACACACGAAACGTTCGACTGCACAAAAATCGTCGGCGTCACCGGTAGATAGTACTCCAAGCTAATCAAAGAGGTCAGTAATCAACAAAAGATAAATGAGGCGGACGACGTACTGGGCTTGTAAGACTCCATCCTGCCACTGATCCTTAAAGTCCCACGAGTTGCATTGCGTCGCCGAGTCGACAGGAACCGGCGTCGCTCCCAGATTGAACCCTGTTGATGAATTACTGCCCAACTGCGGCGGCGAGGGGTAGAGTACGTTTGGGGTTTTGTAGCTTTCACTATCATGTCGTGTTTTCTAAACAGTGGATTCAGAGATACAGAGAGAGAAGGCACAAGGAAGAAACACACCACTACGATCAGGGGCACGCCGATGGCTACGGTCACCACAAAATACGCGACAAGGCCGTATATGAACCACCTCCACCTCCTCGACCTGGGCTTTACATGGAAGGGCGTTTTCAGATTCTCGTGCTCCTGTGAGGTCTCGTAGTCTGGAAGCGACGGTGTCGGGGTCCCAGGCCGCCTAGCCACTGGGTGAGCGGGCGGGGGGCTAGCGATCTTGGGGAACTGCTCCTGGTCTTCATCGAGAATAATCATCGCAAGCGATGTGGGGAACCAGAGAGCACAACTATCGCATCCAGAGGAACGACGAGCAGGGGGTGAAGGCGTTATCGAGGACGTCGAGGACGAAGATGGTCGTGAGTGTGGGAAGGGGAGAGTGGAGGGAGGGCGGCTAAATCCACGCGCTGACACAAACCAACTGACTACTGAACGTAAATAGGCGGCGTCTCCTTGTTGACCCCCCGCTGTGTTGGTGGCGGGCATGCTGTATACAGCTACCTCCCCCTGCGGTGTGAGCATACGGAAGGCGTACTCCGCATCGCTCTGGAAGGCTCTTTAACTGCTTGATATCGAACGAGACTCGATAGTTTGAGCCGTTCGTAACGGCGAATGGAGATATTCAGCCAGCAAGGAAACAGCGTCGAATATCAGAACTGTTCTATGATTGTCTCTCGCTCGTGCGGATCGGCGTGGACTGTCCGTGCCACAGTGTCGACGCTGGTGTTATCCACAGGCTTTTCCTCAGGAATAAATGATCGTGGCACGTAGAGTCTGCTCGACTGATTCTCTGGTCACGTCTCTGGCTCGCCACGCCCAGTGTCCTCCTCGGGCTCCTTCGGAAGATCGCACACTCTGGCGGTCTTGCCCATCCAAAAATATCTACCGGAGCATTTGTGCGCATCATTTTCCTCAACGGGAGAGACGGGCGCTCCGACTTGGAACGACCGGCCTCACTGTGATGTCATTCGATGCAACTGAAGAGCATTTCGCGGACTGGAGTGTGAAACTTTGAGTGGGCTTTGACGGCACTATCGTGAGGGATTGGGCAGTAGACTACGTCAATCAATGCAGTGTAAACGACGCGGATACCGCGTCTCACCTTTTTCTTTTCCTATGTAGGTGATGCCACTTTGTCCGTCATGGGTTAGGCGAACACTAGCAACACTAGTTCAAGTCGGTCGTGTCCAAATGAAGTAACTCCGAGACTCGGATAACGTCGACATTATTTGAGTATATAGTAGTCAAGTATTAAGCTCATAATGTACAAGGTACCTAAATACATATGTGAGGCAATAATGCGGCTAGCTGGGGCCTCCAGCCAAGATCGAAGCTCATGATGCATAAGCGGTGGCGATGCGTATGTTAAAGGGAGGTGGGAACAGACCATATGCATTATAAGCTTGGCAACTACATGCATAGAGCTTCGTCAACAGTCTCAGCTACCCAGCTGACGTGCACACATACATGCCACGTACGATAACACAGTTCAAGCATATACATTTGGCACCTGTCTTGTGTGCACAGTATGCTCGAACTCATCCATCCAGCTGACGTATAACATATACATGTCACGTACGACAAGACAGTTTAAGCATCTGCACTTGGCATCTGTCTTGTGTGTATAGTATGCTCGAACTCATCTTTTCAGCTGTCATACACATACACATGCCATGTACGATAGGACAATTCAAACATATGCACCTGACATCTGTCTTGTGTGTACAGTGTGCTGAACTTGAAGAAATCTCCTTCCCTCGCTGTTAAGGCGGACTTAGCGCTGGCCTCGCCCCATTCCATCACTAGCTCCTCACTCGCAGTACATATCGTCTCCATATTCCTGACAGACGAGAACAAGCACACGTTGTTTACCGTGAGAGGATCCGCAGAACAATTTGGAATTACCGTCTGCAAAGTAAGAAAACTTCCGAAGGAGGTGCTCGTCAGCAGCGTACGATTGCGTGATAAGTTCACCATCGCACGCTATATAGTCTGGCCTCCATGCAGTCCGCATCTACACTCAAATCTCCTCAGCCATTGTGGCGTCCTCTCAGAAAGACACCACGCCCTTCTTTTCTCTTGTGAATTAGACGTTTAGCTATGGCCAACCAACCCCACGGCGGTATCCTAAAGGTATATTTTCTGTGGCGATGATCCATCGGAGCTCCTAATAACACCATTGCAGGACCTGGTTGCACGCGATGCACACATTCACGAAAACCTTAAGGCCGAAATAAGGACTCTCCCTGACATCGTCCTGACCGAGGTAGGAGCAGCTTGTTCCGATCTGCCAGAGTAGACTGAAGTTTGCGTATAGCGCCAGTTGTGTGACCTCGAACTCATTGCCAATGGAGGTTTCAGCCCTCTGGAAGGATTTTTGAACGAGGCCGACTACAAGAGGTGCGTATGGTGCCACATGCTCGAGTCCCATGCTCACGGCCTCAAAGCGTTGTGGACAACCTTCGTCTCGCAGATGGCACACTCTGGCCAATGCCTATCACGCTTGACGTCTCCCAAGCAGATATCGATAACAAGCACATCGCCGCCGGTAGTCGTATAACGCTCCGGGATCCACGCGACGAGGCAGCACTTGCTATTATCACTGTGGAGGATGTTTACCGCCCCGACCAGCTGAAGGAGGCGACTAAGGTCTTCGGGGCCGACGATCCAGCTCACCCGTCGGTCAGCTACCTTCGTAACAAGGTCAAAGAGTTTTATATCGGAGGAAAGGTACAGTCTATCCAGCCCCCGACACACTTCGACTACGTTGCTCTTCGCTGTAAGTGTGGCTTTAATCCGTCTATAACCACGCTTCTGACACTCACTGCAGTTACACCCGCTGAGCTCCGCTCGCACTTCAAGAAGGTCGCCTGGCGCAGAGTTGTTGCTTTCCAAACTCGTAATCCGATGCATCGTGCGCATCGCGAGCTGACCGTCCGCGCTGCCCGGCAGAGGCAAGCCAACGTCCTCATCCACCCCGTTGTCGGACTTACCAAGCCGGGCGACGTCGATCACTATACTCGCGTCCGTGTATACGAGGCAATTATGCAGAAATACCCGAACGGAATGGGACACCTCGCTCTTCTTCCGCTTGCGATGCGCATGGCCGGTCCTCGTGAGGCGGTCTGGCACGCCATCATTCGTAAGAACTTCGGCGCGACACACTTCATCGTCGGTCGTGACCACGCCGGTCCGGGGAAGAATTCGCAGGGCAAAGACTTCTACGGCCCGTACGACGCGCAGGATCTCGTTTCGATGTACCATGAGGAACTCCAAATCGAGATGGTGCCCTTCCAGCAGATGACGTATCTTCCGTCAACGGATGAGTACCAACCCGTCGATGAAGTACCGAAGGGTGTACAGACTCTTGACATCTCCGGCACTGAGCTCCGCAGACGGCTGAAAACTGGCGCCCCCATTCCTGACTGGTTCAGTTACGAGTAAGTTTGCTATTCCCGCAGAGCTAAACATCCTCTTACCACGCATTACCACGCAGTGCTGTCGTTAAGACTCTCCGTGAGAGTTATCCACCACGGTCGAAGCAAGGATTCGTCATTCTTCTAACGGGTCTCCACAACTCCGGCAAGGACACCATTGCGAAGGCCCTGCAGGTCACTCTCAACCAGCAGGGAGGCCGCAGCGTGTCTCTTTTCATTGGCGACAACATCCAGGCAGAGCTTGGCGCCTCGTTCACCGAGTCCTCGGAGGATCGTTCTAAGAACATGCAACGCCTCGGCTTCGTTGTTGCTGAGCTTGCCCGTGCAGGTGCTGCTGTCATCGCAGCGCCTGTTGCTCCCCAGCAAGCGTCGCGGGACCTTATCAAGGAGACAGTCTTGCACTCGGCAGGTGCTGGCGGAAACTTCTTTACAGTGCACGTCGCAACGCCGCTCGAGCATTGCGAGGCTATCGACCGTAAGGGTGTCTACTCCCGCGCTCGTGCCGGCGAGTTGAAAGGCGTTGCCGGTGTCGACATCGTATATGAGGCTCCCGAGCGCGCCGACCTCACCGTCGACGTTACTACTCAGAGCATACCTGAGATCGTCCACAGTACGTAACTTTGCTATACATTCCGCTAAGCGGTTGACTGATTGAACCGACAGGCGTTGTCCTCCTGCTCGAGACCACCTCCCTTGTGTAAATCTTTTAGCTTGGCGTACCTTTGTACCTGTCTATCTCCATTGTCTTGGCCGCCACAACTCCAAGGGCCGACTCTCGAGTCCGCCCCGGGCCCGTTGCTGTCTGACCGGCATATTCACGCACACTGTATACCACACATATACTCTCGTCTTTTGCATATAATAGACTATCTGTATCGTTCCATGTTGCTGCAAGTCCTCGGCGGGGTGGCCATCTCCTTGCAACGATAGCTATAAACTATAAATGAATGCTGTGTGAAGCGATACTGGCGGTGTGCCGAGTGCCGCTAGCCGTCTGCGCACTGATGATGGCTGTGCGAGCGCGCGCCTTGCCGATTCCTCGCCTCCCGCCACTACTTCAAATATCAAGTCGACACATTCTTTTCATGCCTCTGCTTTGACGGCTCTACAATACTAGCCCGATACCCGACTGCTACTTGCTTTTTCTGCCTGCCGCCCGGGACACGCTAATCGACGCTTACTTCTATCTGACCCGCCTGGCGCGTGTCGTACTCCGAGCGATGAAGTTCCTAGTTACCTCGCTGCTGCTCTACCTGACTTTGTTACTTGAGGCCGATGCTCTGCGGATAAGTGGGAGACGGATCCCATGGGAGGAGAGGCTGCAAAGGAGGGGGGCCATGTCCGCTACACTGACAAATGATGGAGACCTCAAGTACTTCACCAATATAACGCTGAACGACGAGGTATTTCCCGTGCTCATCGATACAGGAAGGTGCGTGATGTGCCTCTACATGTTCATTCAACCCTTCTAAGCTAAATATCGCAGTTCCGACTTGTATGTCGCGGGTGATGTCGCCGGAGCAGGTAGTACGGGAAAAAACGCAACCGTTACTTATGCCATCGGTGCTGCCTCTGGTGGGTGCAACGGATATCACTTTGGAGCAGGAATTTTAAACAGCAGATACCTCTAGGCCCTATTCTCACTGCGAAACTGGAGATCGAGCAATTCACTGTCATGAATCAATCGTTCATTCTCGACCAGTCCGGAAACAATCCCAAAGGTCAAGGACTCATTGGTCTTGGCCCCAACTCTGGCTCCGAAACTCACTCCGTACTCAACAACCCAAACGGTGACACGCCGCTCGACCGTATTTTCCGCCAGAACACCTCGACCCCGAACTACCTAACCATCTATCTTGGACGGAGCGATGACCCCACGAACTCCTTCCCTGGCGACCTGACAATCGGACAGCCCGTTCAGGGCTTAGAAAATGTCACGAGCATGCCAAAACTGCCCGTAGTCAACGTTGACGACGGCTTAGCGCAGCATTGGCAGGCCCTCCTCGATGTCGATGGCATCATCGGCCCTGACGGTCAGCCAGTGCAGGTCACTTCGCAAGTCAAGAACGGCGGTACGAATAGGCTGAACGCCATCTTTGACAGTGGCTTCTCGCTCCCTCAAGTGCCCCAGTGAGTGTGCCATGATTACTGCCTTCGGGATAGCTGCTGATATAGTGCAGAGCTGTTGCTGATGCGTTCTACGGGCGTGTACCCGGTGCACAGCTGACGAATTTCACTGGTCTCGGAGAAGTGTACACGCTGCCGTGCGATGTTGAACTGAATGTAACCTTCAAGTTCGGCAATATCAGCTATCCCATAAACCCACTCGACACAAGCTTGTCTGAGCTTGACAAAACAAATGCGTCTGGTAATCCTGTCTGTGTCGGTGCCTTCCAGCCTATTCAGCCCGGTGCGCAGTCTTCCACGTATGACATGATTCTTGGCATGGCATTCTGTACGTTCCTCTCAAATACAACGGTTTTCCGTAGCTGACTGGCAGTGCAGTGCGTAATGCATACATGCTCATAGACTACGGCGATTTTGTTGATGGCTCCTCCTCAAAGACAGCCCCTCCTTACATCCAGCTGCTGCCGCTTACGACAGACCTTGCGGAGGTACACTCTGACTTCGTCAAGGCCCGCCTCATGGGTGTTGACAACACGGGCAACTTCAAGCTTCTGCCGGAGTCGGTCCTGCCGCCAAATAACGATGACAGCAGCAACAACAACGACAACGAGAGCTTCGCAGAAAAAGTGCACCCATACTTGCCTTATATTATCGCGGGCAGCGCGGTACTGGGCGCGGCGCTGCTCATTGCCGTTGCATTCTGCATTGCCAAGAGCCGTCGCAAGCGTTACCGCCGCCTGCACGACCCCGCGCCTGCTGGTCTAGAGTACGGCCAGTATGGATACCACAATCAGGAGGCACCACCCTTCATGCAGTATCAGCCTTCCCGAAGGTACTAGGCACCGCCCTTTCCTCGACCTTGCCCTGAGGCAGGTGCCACAAAACCACAACATGTGCATCTTCATCACTCATCTTTACCGGACATTGCATAGGACTGCTTCATTTCAGGGCTGGGAGATGATCTAGCTGTAGAGATCTATTCGCTCTCGATGGACACTGCCTTCAAGTATATACTATCCTATTTATTCGACGCCCGCAAAACAGAGCGCATCGTGTTTGGATTGTCCCAGAGAGGGAATCCCCCGAGCCCCTGAGGGAGCAGCGGCGTGACTGTGACTGGTGTCCGGAGCGGCCGGCGAAGCGAGCGGGCGACTGCGGACGACGGCTTATCTAGCGTGACAGCTGCCGGGGTCGACGCTGGGCATAGGGACGCCGGTTTGAGCGGAAGCGCAGAAGGAGCGCGTGACGGGGGACAATGAGCGGGCATGTGACTAGTGTGACCGGACGTGACAAGCGTGGACGTTGCCGGCGACGATGACCGAGGTGGTCCAGGCGGCGGCTGTGACAGCCGAGCTGCGGGCGTGGAGGGGCTGTTTGTAGGGGTGTTGTTTGGCGCATCGATGCCGGTGCCATAGAGTTTGTGCAGCACGCGGGGCTGTGATTACTGAGTGATTGGCCCATGACACCCGCGTCGGCGACGGGGAGAAACGAGGGAGAAAGACTGGAGAAAGGGGAGGGAACCATGCATGCGTGAGCGTCGGATGGTGTGACAGAGTCAGCTGGAATAGGGAGATTATTATCTTGGATGATGCACGGAACGGTTAGGTCGGAGTTCGCCATGGGCGGTGACGATGAGGGGTGGCCCGGCGTCGACTGACCACGCGTGCGAACACCTCAGCCCATCCTGGGACGTCGGCTCTGGCGCTCGTAAAACCCCTTGTCAACGCCGCCCACCCCCCTCTCACCGCCTCTCTCACTCTCGTCGTCGTCGCGCGCACGCGCTTTGGTAGCTGCTCATCGTGTACCTCATTTCATGTCGAACGTCAGTCTTGACCAAGACTACATGATGGCCTCCGACCACTCCCCCGTAAACCCCACTAGCGGCAGTAGCGACGAGAGCGACGACCACAACATGCAGGTCGACTCTGACGTCGATGTCCCGAAAGATGTCGACATCGACGCCGACGGCGAGTACGACGACGACGACGAACTCGAAGACACTGCCCAAGTCACCCACACTGTGCCTTCGTCTTCTGCCTACCTCTCCAAACGTGCAGTGAGTACTCTCGACGTTCGCGACGACCTCTGTGTTGACCACATGAACGTTCAGGTTAAAGATGAAGAAGACTCGGTATGTTTAGCCACTTTTGATATTTATCCATATCAAGTATATGTTGCAGGGTTATGAGGATGATCCCGAGCCTGCTTCGGATGACGATGAGGACGCCTCGTACGCCGACGAGGAGTACGGGGTGGCCAAGAAGAAGGCTCCTAAGAAGAAAAAACAGCCGTCGAAACCGCGAGGTGCGCTCCTTACGCCTTTTGCACCCCTGCTGTTGACCCCTCATTGTATATATTCTTCCAGTGACCGTTCGCCACTCGCCGTCCGATTCAGATTCAGATTATGGCGCACGGTCAAAGAAGAAGAAGAAACCTCGCATTCCGAGCGACGAGATCCGCGTCTCGAGTCGAGGCACCAAGGTCCCGAACTACATCGACGACGTTCAGGACTTCGAGCAATTCGATGACGACGAGATAGATGCAGGCACGTATGGCGGGCCCCAGGTGGTTAAGGAGGAGGATGAGATTGAGATGGTGCTTGGCCATACTCGGGATGAACAGCACCTAAGCGACCCAGAGGATAATTGGTATACCAACACCGTGCGTGGCGTATGTTTTCCCTATTCCTCATGTCTAACAGTGTCGCAGAGGTTCCATATCAAGTGGAAGAACTTCTCGCACCTCCACAATACTGATGAGATGTACGAGTTCCTGAAACGTTTCAAGGGTGTCAAGCGTGTGGACAACTACATCAAGGCATACAAACTCTACCTAGAGCGAGTCAACGCCCCAGGCCTTTCTAGAGAAGACAAGGAAGCTCTACTGCTGGACAAAGAGCGCGAGAAGGAAGAGTTTGAGACTTACAAGACGGTTGAGCGGATAATTGCCCAGCGGGAAAACGCGGAAAACCATGTCGAGTACTTCGTCAAGTGGAATAACCTCAACTACGACCACTGTACATGGGAGCTGCAAGACGAGATTCGTCCAATTGCAAAGGAACAGATTGACGCATTCAGGACGCGCGAAGCTGAAGCCAAGTTCCCATACAAGAGCGCTATGTATGCGAAGAACTCACGCCCCGCATTCAAGAAGATCACGGAGGACCCACAATACCTCGTGAAGACAGGCGGAGAGCTCAAGGACTTCCAGCTCACTGGTCTCAACTGGCTCGCATATCTCTGGAGTAATGGCGAAAACGGTATCCTCGCCGACGAAATGGGACTCGGGAAGGTAAGCAGCTTGCTATACACTTTCAGATGACTTAGTCTTGACATACGCTGTTATTAGACTGTGCAGAGTGTTTCGTTCCTGGCATATCTCTTTCATGAGATGAGACAGTTCGGTCCCTTCCTTGTTATCGTTCCTCTCTCGACAATCACCGCATGGCAATCTCAATTCGCGACATGGGGTCCTGACCTCAACGTTATCACGTATATCGGCAATGCTAACGCCCGCGAGGTCATCCGCACCTTTGAGTTCGGTCCTTCAAACAAGAAACTGAAGATGAACGTCCTCTTGACGACCTACGAGCTTACTCTTCGGGATGCCAGGGAACTCAGCGACATCAAATGGCAAGTTCTTGCCGTGGATGAGGTGTGTACATTAGTTTTATGTAGACGTATGCGCATACTAAACTCCATGTCCGAAGGCCCATCGCCTAAAAAATTCCGAGAGCCAGCTGTACGAGGCCCTGCGAGCTTTCTCCGCCGCGTCCAAGGTTCTTATCACCGGGACGCCACTTCAAAACAACGTCAAAGGTATGTGGTATACCATCTGGCGTATGTTTGGGTCCTGACTCGCGATCACGTTCTCCAGAACTGCTGTCATTGATGCACTTCTTGATGCCAGAGAAATGTACGCGGTCCCTTCCGGTAAATTTCCTACATGGCGCGCTAACCACCGGTTACCCGTTGTGTCCCATCTTTACTTTACTCTTCGTCAATAGTCCACCTTTCGAACGAGTTCGATCTCACCGATGTGGATCATGAGGAGAAGATCAAGGAGTTGCACAAGCAGTTGGAGGCGTTGATGCTGCGTCGTCTCAAAAAGGACGTTCTAACATCACTGCCCACGAAGAGCGAGCGGATCCTTCGAGTCGAGATGTCAGCTCTGCAGACGCACCTGTATAAGAACATCTTGACTAAGGTGAGGCACCTGCCTCGTTGTGTTTGTTCTCATGCTCACTATCCTCATTACAGAACTTCCAAGGCCTCATCAAGAGCGCCAACGGTAACACGAACATCAGCTTGTTGAATATCGGTGAGTTTTGCGCATACCAGGTGGTCGTTGTGCTCATGCGTGGATGATAGCAATGGAACTCAAGAAGGCGGCCAATCATCCCTATCTCTTCGAGGGCGTTGAGCCGGAATCTGCGACGAGCGAGGAACTCTTGAAAGGTCTTGTCATGAATAGCGGCAAGATAGTGCTCCTTGATAAACTCCTAGCTCGGCTACGTCAAGACAGCCATCGCGTACTCATCTTTAGTCAGATGGTTCGCATGCTGGATCTGCTCAGCGAGTACATGCAGCTGCGTGGCTATCAGTTCCAGCGTCTCGACGGCATGGTCTCGTCGGAGGCTAGGAAGAAGTCGATCGCCCATTTCAATGCCCCCGGGTCACCAGACTTCGCTTTCCTCCTTTCGACGCGCGCAGGCGGTCTTGGTATCAACCTCGAGACAGCCGATACCGTAATCATCTTCGACGTGAGTTCGCGTGTTTCGTGCTCCGACTCTGAACGCGGAATCCTCGTTGCTGACCCTGGACCCTTACAGAGCGATTGGAACCCGCAGAACGACCTGCAGGCCATGGCACGTGCGCATCGTATCGGCCAAAAATCACACGTTAGCGTGTACCGGTTCGTGAGCAAGGACACTATGGAGGAAGACGTTCTGGAGCGGGCAAAGAAGAAGATGGTCCTCGAGTATGCGAGTAAGTCCTCGCGGGCGGGATCTCGGGTGGGCCCAGGCCGGAGCTAACCCTTTTCATTTCAGTTATCAACCAAATGGACACGTCGCAAGCACACCTCAGCTCCAAGGCGGGCGCTACGAAGGAAAATACGAAGCCGAACGACCTCAGCAAGGACGAGCTGCATGCTGTCCTCAAGTATGGCGCGCAGAAGATGTGAGTGGGCCGTTTGTTGCGTGTATCGATGGGATGTGCGGCGTCGTGCTGACCGCCGTATGACAGCTTTGACAAGGATGACAGCCAGCAGAATCAGAAGCTGGATGAGATGGATCTCGATGACATTCTGAAGACTGCCGAGCAGCACGAGACCATGGCCGCCAACAATGAAGGGGCCTCTCTCGGTGGTGAAGGTTTCTTGGCTCAGTTTGCGAACGTCAGCGATGTTAAGAACGACATGAGCTGGGAGGACATCATCCCCGTTGAGGAGCGGCAGAAGTTCGAGGAAGAGGAGGCGAAGCGTAAAGCCGAGGAGCTAGCCGCTCAGGAGAGAGAATCAAAGGATCGCAAGCGTTCCCACGCACCAGTTTCCTACGAGGGCATGGACGTCGAGCAACCTGCTCCTACTCCCGCCCCGAAGAAACCCAAACATCCCGCTCCTCAGCGCAAAACCGCCAGCCAGAAGGCCATGGAGCTCAAGGAGCGCGATGTCCGGGTCCTTATCCGGAGTCTGCAACGATGGGGTGATATCAGGCAGCGATACGATGTCATCGTATGTGAC
Source organism: Phanerochaete carnosa HHB-10118-sp (assembly GCF_000300595.1). Taxonomy (NCBI): domain Eukaryota; kingdom Fungi; phylum Basidiomycota; class Agaricomycetes; order Polyporales; family Phanerochaetaceae; genus Phanerochaete; species Phanerochaete carnosa. Next base: position 2,072,827 of record NW_006767633.1, on the reverse strand, counting down.
CCATGCTTCCTTTGTCCGGTACCAACTAACCGCTGAAATATAGGTACAAGAGGCTAAGCTTCAGGACAAGAACCGCGGCATGATCATCGATACATCCGATGACATCGTCGAACTGTGTGCACATGCAGTGTCACAGGCAAACCAGGAGAAGCGAACCCGTATGGAAGCTGGTGAGCAGCTGACCAATGCGCAGAAGAGCAAGGCAGTTCTCGTCACCTACCGCAACGTCGGGAATATCAATGCGGAGACCGTTCTCTCGAGGCACCGAGATCTCCAAGTCCTCTTCAAGTACCTCAGTGAACTCGACGACCCCTATCAGTGGACGATACCCATCGACAACATCCGCCCGACATTGAACTGGTCAGGGAGATGGGGGCCCCAAGACGACGCAATGCTGCTGGTCGGCGCGTATCTGTACGGCTTTGGCAACTGGGAGGCGATGCAGAAGGATCCCCGACTGGGGCTCGAGGGCAAGTTCTTCTTGGAGGAAGGGAAGAAGGGCGAAGACACCTCTACGAGGCCGATACCTAACGCCATTCACCTTGTGCGCAGAGGAGACTACTTGCTCGGCATCCTCAGGGAACACGACGAGAAGATTCGTGCGATTGAGAGCACGCTGCAGCGCAAGAGCAGTGGTGGATACAAGACCTCGCTGTCGCCGCCACCGCCGGCCGCTTCGACATCGTATAGCTCATCTGTCAGGAGGAGGGCTGAGAGTGAGGCTGTGGCGTCTGTCGAAGAGGGCAGCACGAAGAAGCGGAAGCGTAGACCAACACCTACCTTCACCGACTCTTCGTCATCTGATGAGTGGTACGTACGCGTCGTAGTGTGACCTCGTTGATATACTCATCATTATCTCAGTCCTTCAATGGATGAAGCTGCAACCAAGGAGGAGCTCCGGCCGGTCAAAAAGCAGCTCGTAAGTAGCAGATGACTATCGCTTACCTTCTCTGTCTGCTAACTATGTTAACAGAAAAACCTCAAGCTGTCCGGAGGAGACATGCCGCGTGACGATAAGGTCGCCATTCTCAAAGAGTCGCTCGCTGCCATTGGCAAGCGTATCGAGTACGTACTCGAGCAGAAGGCGAAATCCGGAGAAGACGCAAAACGGTGGAAGCGGCACCTCTGGACGTTCGTCACGCTGTTCTGGCCGAAGAAGGTCAAGGCTGCGAAGCTCGAGGAGATCCACGCGAAGATGGTCATGAAGGAGAGCTCCAGTGCACCCCGCGCTGGCTCTTCAGATCCCACCGCGACGAAGAAGCCTCGTCTCAGCTCAACTGGCGCACCATCACGTAGCAATGGTCCTTCAAGCTCGTCCCATGTCAACGGCAAGTACCGGTGACCCACGGAGTTTGATATGAGCCTGTACTGCTCGTAAATGGCATGGTCGCGCGATGGGTCCCGCGTAGGGCACATGTATCTGTGGCACCTCAACTCCCGAACCGAATAATGTATTCTCTTCTCTCTACCTGACCGTTCTATGCTTCCTGTGACGCTCTTCTCCTATTTCTTCCGTGTTTTATCTGCTCGTGTGATATTGCTATGCATCCTCAGTTTATCCCTGCACTGTCTCGCTATAAGACTCGCACACTGTACCCAGTATGACTACCTGTACCATTGAAGACTAGCTAATGATACACCGTTAGACCTGTCGAAAGCAGAATGTACGTGAAAGCCGTAGAGGACAAAGTGTGAGAGGGGAATGTGAGGTATGAGGTAAGGGGTATCCGCGGAGAGTATGGTAATCTCGATATATCGTGTCTCTCTTCAAAGTTGTTCTGTCGCCGTTATCATATCTGCATATTCGAAGACATCAATGTTGTATTTGAGCACATCTCATACCACACTGACCATCGTGTATGGACGTGCACGGAGGGCTTCAAGATGCTACCACCTCCACTCTTCTTGCGGGAGCGTGATGGGCCGGCACCACCCAGTGTGACGCTGACCAGTGGTGTACCGTTTGACGTACTTATCTGGGCGGGGACCGGCTGAGGCGAAGGTTGAGAATAAGTTATCTGGGAGTGCCGCGTAACCTGGGCAGGAGGAGGGACAGGAATGGGCCGCTGATTCGCTTGCGCAGCTACGGACGTCCTGGCTGTTAGCGTGGACAGAACAGAAATGGTGGGCGCTTAACGAACCTTCAACAACCTTGGCATCTGCCTCACGATGGTAGCTGTCCATGAGAGTAGAGTACCGCTTGACCTGCCAGTCGAGCTGGTCTGCACGGGCGATGTTTCCCTGGCTCAGCGCCCACTTGCGTTCCTCCTTGAAGCGGCGCCGCTCAGAGTCGGCGAGCGACGCACGCGCACGGAGCACGGCAATTTCGCGCTCGGCGGGCGGCATCCTGCCGAGCGGATCGATGGACGAAGGGAGCGAGTCGAGGGTCAGCGCCGTGCTGATGCTGTGGGCATTCGTCGGTGCAGGCGAGGACGCGTTCGCACGGGCGCGGTCTGCTGAAGACTTGTGTCGGCGCGAAGGTCGGTCGCGGTCTATGCCGTGCTCAAACGAGACGACGCGTTGTCTCCTGGATGATGTTTCGCGCGATGATGCCTGCAACGCCACGGTTGTAGCAGGCGAGCGGGGTTGGACTTCGTTGTACCGACCCTCTTCGAAAAGCTGGGTGATTAGATCGGTGCAGAGCACGCCGAGAGCTGCGCCTAGCAGTACGCACGCGCATCGGGTTGTATCAAAGTTCGATGCGAAGTCGTAGAGTAGCTTTGCGGCTATGGCGAACCCCACCGGAAAGACGGCCCAGGTAGTGTGCTTCAAGACATGATACAACAAAACTCCCTGCCAAAGTCCCTGCAGTAAGTGGTCTGCGGTGGAGTCCTTGTGGTCTGGGTTAATAGCATTCAGGAATAGGCGGATTCCAAGCGCGAAAAGGAGCGGGGGCGCGGTGGTGAGGTACATTCAACGGAATGTTAGACAGGGTATATCGATGAATTTGGAGGTTGCTCAGACATTAATGAGTATGAGGAGATGTCACAGAACCTGAACAACCCCGAGCGCTGTTTCAACGAGGACAGGCGGGAAGGGCACGCGAGCAAAGCAATGAGGGCGAGTGCGAGATCGTGGAGCGAGGCGCCCGAACATCTCGCGTCTGTAGACGCACTCCGGCGCATCAAAGTGACACGTGCCGTACACACTTACACCGGTGTCTGGGAATATTGACATATCCGCTGGCCTTGCGGTCGTCTTCCTTCATAGTGGCCAGTATTACTAAATAGAATTATGGACGCACCAACTAGCATGATTATCTTGAGGCCGTACTGATACTCCAGCGAACGCAAGTAGCGTTCTCAATATTAATGCAGCTCACCCCCACTATTTATCACAGTAATACTGTAGGGTGGCGTATATATCAACATTAATGCATAGTCTTCGGTCCTTCTAAACGATGCGGGCCATGTTCCCGGAATGAGACATGCACAACAACACCTTTCTTTCGCCGGTACAGGCGCCCATGTTAAGGCTCTCCAAAAATGGTGTTTACTCAGGAACCGATCGCTGTAGTTTGACTCCTGAGCTTCAAGTACTCTTCCAATGCGTCTGGATATCGTACTATTTTCAGGGCTGTGTAGGATACAGTAAACTGGAAATGAAATAGCTAGAGAAAAGCTGAGATGGGCGTCTAGTAATATTACAGGCTTACGGTAATGATCACTGACTGCCCTGAGTTGAACACAGGGTGATCTCAACCTTGTTTCTTCTATCTTCTAGCTGCTTGCTGCGCGTCCAGCTTGTGCTATAGGGCTGCCTATTGCACATAACTTCCGCGGTAACGGGCAAGTTCCAAGCACTCACGAAGGAGGGCTTATACTCGCGTTCTCACACCGATATCGCCAACCCGAGTCTAACAATTTACCATATCCTGCCCTCCGAATTAGTCTCATATATTGTTGTACTTGATACAAGCGAATCAGTGCACTCATGAAGAGTAGCAAAGCACGCTACGCGGCGAGACGTCATGCGTCCATAACCGTCATGGTCTTTCCGCGTCTCGCTACTAGAGATCTAACGGGGTCTCATCCAATACTTCAAGTAGGCCGTGTCTTCTTGAAGATACTGAAGATGTTACTCGCTTGCAATCGTCATCCCTCGAGAATCTTTCTGCTCTGGTGCAGTAGCTGCTCCATTATACGACCTCATGGCAGAATAGCGTCTCTCCCACCTCTCTTATGTGACTCAGCCTTGGATTTCTGCGAAACCGCAACGACCTTCTCTTGCACAACTATCTCTTTATGTCCTTACTGACTTCGTAGAAACATTCATGTGTTCATTCATCCTCTACATAGTACAGACTCTGTTTTCGTGAGCGCTTGAGGGCTATTGCGGAGATTGAACTTCAGGTCTCCGCCGCTTCTCGCTGGACGTCGAAGACGGTGTTGATGTTCGTTTTCTTGTCGTTTCCTCACTCCTCTTCCTCTCCCTCATCGTTTTGCAGTTCTGCAGGCTCTGCCCTACAAGTTCCAAAGCATGAGTGTAGAAGAACACTTCATGGACTGCGGCGTTCAAACTGAAGACTCTCAAATCTTGGCGGATCAAGTCAGAGTAGAAGACGATGGCGGATCGGCGTTACTAGCCGGTGCCCTGGATGCCGCGGACACCTCTGTTTCGTCAGTATCGTCGCTCGTCATCCATACCAGACCTCCAACTCCCACAAGTGCGCCGTCTGAGTGCGAGGTCATTGAAGGAAAGGGCTCTCCCCCTTCAATCCAGACCAAAACGCGCACCATGAAGCATCCTCAGCTTGTCTATCTCCGCCCAGCAGCCACAGGCGCACAGACCTTGAAGCCTGTCTCCCCCAGGATTGTGTCTCTCCCAGAGACAGTCTCGAAATACTCTGCCAAGCAAGAAACAATCAGCAGACGTGTTGTTTCTATGCCAGAAGGGAGGAAAGGCCCTCTCCCGTCGCCCCAGACATTGAGTCCGCACATGGATCACGACTCGTTCGTCTCAGAGATGGAGAGCCCTGCCCGGGTTCGTGTTCATTCTGCTGCGACAGACATTCCGTACACACCGTCTCCGCCATCGTCGCCGGAATCAGTTGTCTTTATCGCGAACAAGTCACCGCTTGCGGAACAATTTCTCCGCAAGAAAGTCCTTGTTGGCCAATCGCGCACGCCAGAACCACGAGACGACGGTACGTACAGGCTGTACACTTTCGTCACTATTCAATTATCTCTTACCGCTGTGCTGATAGATTGGGCTGCTTGGGCAAAGTCTCCCCCGAGGCCGATTCCTGCCCTCCATGGACCCTTGTCGTTGCCATATGCTAGATGCCCTTCGTGAGTATAACGACAGGTATCCTATATGTATGCTTACTGTATCACAGTGGCGCGGAAGGCACACTTATAGAAGAACAAGAGAATTTGTCCCGAGTCATATGGGGCCTGGAGACATCGGACAACGCCAAAGGAAGCAAGGAGCCTACAGCACAGGCAAGCAACGACGCTCGTCCGGCCGCACCTCCGGCGACTCGCAAGCAAAATGGGCGACAGAAGCCAACTACGCCTGTTCCGCCTAGGTTCACTGGCCAGAAAGATCTTACCGAGGCGGAGGCTTCTCAGAAAATCTCTGCTACTCAGCCTCAATTGCTCAGCCCAGAGTCAGATCATTACCTCACTCCTCCACGATTTCCGCTCGAGTTCGATGCACCCGATCAGCTTTACATGTCGCTTCCTTCGCACGGTCCGATTGACCTCAGCGAACTAATGCGCCCCCGGAACGAAGTAGGGATCAATGCGTACCTTCAAAACAACGGCTTGCCCCCCAACTCTGCTTTCAATCATCTGTCTTCTGGCTTGCGCACGTATGGTTCCTCTGGAGATCTTGGATTGGACTGGACTGCTTTTATCAAGCCGCAAGATTGCCCCCGTACGTCTCTCTCTGGTTCCGCGTGGTCTTACCCTGGAAATACCCTTGGCGACTACGTGGGTACTTCTGGTCTTTCGCCATCTCTGTCCATGCGGTCTCTGCTGTCTTCGCGTAGTCCTATCATCCTGGAGCCACCTGGTCAGCTTTCTCACGGTCGTCTGGTTCAGCACTCGCCTCTGTCGTTTCAGCACGATTCCTCTACCTTGAGTGTTCGCGCACTCCCGTCACGGGATGGTTCTCAACGTTCCCTGTCTGCTCTAGAGATTGCTCAGAAGTATCGTCACCAGCAGATGATTCAGCAGAGGCAAGTGCAATCGATGCTCCCTACGCCACCTAATTCTGCGTCACCCATCTGGTCTTCTGGGTTCTCTCCGTATCAAGGCTCTCTACTATCTCCTGAGGTTCTCACTGCAGCTCGTTTGCCCAGTGCCGCAAAGGATCTTAGTTCCCAGCAGTCGGCCCTTCTTCAGCAAGCCGAGGTTCTCCAGCGGCTGCGTACTGCCGACCATGCCAGACTCGGTGTATCCGGTCGCAACGCACAAGCCCAAACACCTTTCCTGGCTCCGGCCGCCCGAATTCAAGACCACATCAGCGATGTAATTGACCTACCTCTGGCTAGCAACAGTTTGAACGGAACTTCATACACTGCACTGCCTCTCAGTACACATCAACCTCGTAACGTAGGTCCGGGATTCTTGTCTGTCGCCCAACAGCATCGTTCTCCAGCTTACCCTCGTCCTCCACCCAATACACCACATGCCCCCGTTGATACCCGCTATTCCGGTTCGACCGCAGGAAGCTCTGTTCATCTCCACGGTACCGCGTTGCCTACTTCGCCCAAAACACTCGCTCGCGGGAAATTACCTCAGCAGAACCCGAGATCTGTTCCGCTCGCCCGGCTCGTGCAGCGCAGGCTGTCGGCGGTGCCTGAAGAAGACTCTACGATGCTCCCTGACAACGGGCGCATACAGTCAAACCCTGCCGATCTCTCTGTTGTCTATCATATGTTGGCTCCCGCTCGTACTGACGCTACAGTGGCTGGAAAGCCGCACTATGCACCTGCCGAAGCTGCAAGCATGAAGCAGCAGAGGCGCAAGCCAACTCCAAGCGCCACGAGCCACCCTTCTGCTCAGCCGAAGAAGTCGGCTTTGGGTGGCCAGCAACACCATCGCCAGGCTCGAGAGGATAAAGGCTCGACTGCTCCTCATGCCGGTCTGTCCAACGAGCGCACGGATGATACCGCTCGCAGCTCGAGCGTGGACAGTATCGCTTCTCAGCGAACGGACCCTCCGCAAGGTCTCAAGCGCGGAGGGTTCCGCGGCCGTGGCCGTGGCTGGCGCGGCCGAAAGGCCAATGCCGGTGTTCATGGTCCTGAAAGAGCGGATGGCGGTCTCACCGTCAGGTCGTAAAGTCTTGGCCTCGCCATTCATGATTATCGCACTGTTCTCTCGTTCCGCCATCGTTCGGGGACGTCTGTCATATTGTTTTCATCGTTGTCACTCGCAACTTCGCATTCGCATGGACGCTCGGTCTCGTTATCAATCGTTTTCGGATCCCTCTCGTTCAGCATAGCTCTACACTATTAGCACGCCAAATAATCCTAATATGTCGTCGTACAGACAGCCCAGAGTAAATGAAGTGTGCATTGTAAAACATAGCAGCACGAATAACGACGCAATTATATCCAATCCAGATAGCATGATCGAGCAATGGGGATGGGGATTAGCATGGGCATCAGTCGCGGCGGCCGCCACGGTGGGGGCGGCCAGTGGACATTTTGAGGATTGCATCTTTGGCGGTCTCGATGGCGGTCTCCGAGCCTGTAGACATATATTGAGCTCTTACAAGTCTAGAAGAATCAGCTATCCTACTCACCAATGATGACAATCGTGCTGTCGTCACGGCTGACAGTGATATCGGCGTTGCTCTCAGCACGGAGCCGGGCAACGTTCGAACCCTTTGCACCAACGATGCGCGGGAACATCGAGCGGTCGGGGAGGGTGAGGAAGCCGACGTGAGTCATCTCCTCCGCGTGCGTAACCGCGTCGCGCACAGCGTCGAGCGCCTTGTCGAGCGCGGCCTGGTCGAGAGCCTTGAATGTCCAGACTGCCTCGCCCTCTTCAGCGTCCTGATAGTTCGGCACGACCTGCCACTGCGCCTCGACGCTCGTCGTATTCTCACCGGGGTCGTCGATTCGCGCGGTCGTGTCTCCCTCCGGTGCGGGCCGAGCAGGGACCGGTGGGTTCTTGGGCGCCGCGGATTGCTCGACGCTTACACCAAAGTTGCGGAGCGTGCGGAAGAGGTTACCCTGCTGTGTCACAGCGTGGTGATACTTCAGCGGGACGTCCAGCGTGCCGGTGACGCCCTCGGGTGCAGGAGGCTTGACCGCGGCCTGAGAGTAGACGTCAATGGACGAGTAGCATGCCAAAGTAGGGGTGCTAGCATACCTTGAGCTCCGCTACAGCTTGCTCACAAGCTGCACGGGGACCAGTGACCTTAACTAAGTCAGCGGGATCAGCGTCCGCCAGCTCGTCCGCGTTCTCGGGCTCGCCGACGTTGCCGTAAGAGCGCGAGCCTGGGAATTGCACCTGGGTATGTGTGCGGTTCTGGAACTCGTTGAGGTGCTGGCCGCCTCGACCGATAAGCGCACGGTGCTGGGCGGCAGGGATCTCCACACCGAGTACGACGCGATCGCGAAGTGTCGCGACAGCCTTCTCGAGTTCAGCCTTGATCTTGGCAACGAGCTTAGGTTCACCCCGCAGGGTAACTTCGTCCGAGGGCTCACCGTGGCGCGGGCTTGATGTGACTAAATCAGCATTTAGTCGAGTGAGCGAAAAACAAACAACGTACAAGCGGATAAGACCACCCTGTGCCTTAGGGTCAGTGGGTCCACCGCAACGGGTGATAAGCTCCTTAAGGCCTTGGCCACCGGGGCCGATGATGGTGCGATGGAATTTGCTCTCGATGTTGAGACTGTCGATCGTTTCCTCATGAACCTGCTCGGAGATGCTGAGGATATGTTCCTTGGCCTCGTTAATCGAAGCTTTGGTCCCACGGAGCACGACAGTCGTGACCTCGCCGTTCTCGGGGGATTTGTCAATGTCAATTTGGGCACCGGTGTTGTCTTTGATCTCGTTGACTTGGGCACCACCGCGGCCGAGAATACGAGCAACCGAACGAGTAGGGATCGTGAACTCGATCTGGTTGTCTGATTCCTTCTCGAATTCGTACGCCTAGCAAGCCGGGTCAGTAGCGGGTAGACCAAAAACGATAGTCAGACTTGCATCAAGCAACTCCGTCTTGGCCTGAGCGACTCCTTTCTTAGGACCTTTGACAATGATCTCATCAGGCTTGGGAGCGTCACGCCTGGCCTCAGCAAATTCCGCATTGCCACGGGGGAAGGTGATCTTGACATCGTACTTATCCTCAAGACGGACGACATACTTGCCCCCTTGGCCTATGAGCGAAGGATGGTAATGACGAGGAACCTTCAGGACCTCAGTAGTCTCGTCGGCCTGCAACGAGATGAGTTAGCCTTGGAACCCATGCACGGGTACCAAATCACGTACATATTTGTCGGCCTGAGTGATTATACGACGCTTAGCCTCCTCGACGTTCTCCTTGCGACCAGTGATCTACACAGTGTTTCAGCTCGACCAGCAGACAGTGCGTCACCAGGAAGGCGTACCTTGACCTTGACCTTCTGTCCAGCAGGCACTTTCTTTTTCTTGCTAGCATCCTTGTCTTTATCCTCGTGATCATCAGAGAAGTCGACCTTGACGCCGAGCGAATCACGGATCCTGTTGACACCAGCCCCATGAGCACCCACAATGCGGGCGACAAACTCTCGGCCGATTTCGAATTCAGTCGACTGTTGGATATATGCGTCACAAGGAGCAGTAAGCGAAACTATCGGTGACGATTATGAAGATCGGGCAGGTGTGGTACGCACGTAGCTGCTGACGATCTCATCGTTCTTGGCGGCCTCGACAATCTGCTCAATCTCCTTCACGGCGCGGTTCACGTCGGTGCTAATGCCGTGAACAACAATAACGTCCTCAGTAGTAGCGTCGCCTGCGTCCTTACCGAACTTGATGGACAGAGTCTTGTCCTCGCCGATGACCCTGTACAATGCTCAAGTAAGACTCGATATGGGCGTTTGTAGCAACCCGAAGCGTACGCATTCAGAGTCGTCCCGCCCTGGCCGATGACAGCGTCGTGCCACTTTTTCTCGGCGTTAATAGTTTGAGTCTTGATGTCGGCAACAGCCTTGGCCATCTTCAGCAGCTCAGCCTCGACCTCCTCGAGCTTCTGTGCCTTCTCAGCCGGGGAAGGAGAAGCGTTGGGGGAGGTGGGGTCGTAGACGAGAAGGACTAAAGACTGCTCGGCGGACTCAAGAGGGAAGAAGACGAGAACGTTCTGCTGTTCGTGGAAGGACTTGAGCCTACATATCGTCATCAGCCTAGTACACAACGGAATACTAGTGGCAGAGCCTACTTCTTAGCGTTCTTCTGGGAGTTTATAAAATGGTGAAGTAACCAGTCAATCGGAACATCCTTCGTGGCGCCAATGAGCTTGCCAAGGAGTTGCGAAAGCTGGCGGACGGCAGCATCAACAGCGGGCTTCTCTCCCACAAGATCGACATTAAGCACGGTAGCCTTCTGGATGGTCGACACCGGTGGAGTATAGACTGCGACACCAGGGTTTTCGTCGCTGAGGGTCTCGGGGTATCCCACGCGGGTCATGTATGTGAGCAACTGCCGAGAAACGTTGGTAGGGCCAGGAAGTGGGAATTCATGAATGTATGCCGAGTTCGCCTTCTCCATGACGGCGGTAACTCCGTTTCCAATGTCGGCCGCGCGGCCGTACACATTGACTTCCTCGCCGGGCTCCTCGAAGCTCTGGACAATAACCACGCAACGTGACTTGGTCATGATTTCCTCGGCCCCCTTGTCGGTGAGCAGACGGTGCTGGCGCTTGGGAAGCATCAGCTTCAAAGACGTGACATCATTTTGGAAGAAGTCGCGCGCGGACTTGATAGACTCGATAACCCGTTCAACGGCTTCACGATCACCGCTGACAGAGATTTCGCGAGCAGCTTGATTCGACTGAAGCTGGACATCTCCGCCCTGGGCAGCCTCGAGGAACTTTGCGCGGTGAGGAAGGAGGAACGGCAGGATATGTGCAGGAATATCCTTGACGCGCTGCGTAGTGCGAGACATTTTGGACGCGATGATTTGCTGAATCATTGCCTGCGCTTCCAGAACAAGAGGCTGAGGGCCCGTGATAGTGACCGGCACAGTAGGCTCCTCGTCTTCGTCGTTGTTGTCAGGAAGAGGAGTAGCATTGCGCGAGGGGGAATGAGGACCACCGTTAGCTTGACCGTTCAGAGCGTCTCTGCGAGGTATATCGACCCTGACACCGGTTTGTTCGCGGATTTCCTTGAGGATAGCACCTTTAGAGCCGATGATCATAGGAATAGTAGAAGCTGGCGCATTCAAAACGACGGTTGCCTAAGCCCGTGCATTAGTGCTGGCTCTCGTGACGCAACGTAAACTGACGCACGACTGGGGAAAGACCGGCGAGCAGAGCCTTCTTTGCCTTCTCGAAGTCCCTTTTGTTCTCAGATTTAAGGAAGAACGTTGTCTGACGGAGCTTCTGGTTCGTAGAGGCGTCGAGCTTGACCTTGTACTGGGCCATGATCTGCTTCATAATCTCACCGAGCGATGTGGGCCTGCCATCCCTGCCAGCAGTGGACAAGTCGCCGACGGGAATCGTGAAGGAGTCGGAGAACGTCGGCTGCTTTGACACAGTAGCCTTAATGCGGGGCGCACCCCACGCTGTAGCCGGAGCCTTGACTGCAGGAGGCGCGGAGGGCGCGAGCGACGGGAAAGCTACGTCTGAGTCGGTGTCGAGGGTACCGCTGGAGGGCGGGGCAGGGCGCGCTTTCACCGGAGAGTCTGTCAGACTCGGGAACGGGTCTGGAGCTCCTTCCAACTCAGCGTGTCTCCTCTGCACGGAATGCTTGAGCTTCCGTTTGCTTCCGGCTATATACGCGCGAGAGGGCATACCTGGAGGTCGGCTGCAGACATAGCTGTGCGAAAATGGACGGCCGAGGGGCGGTGCCTTTGACGGGAAAACCTGGGCGATGAGAGTAAATACTCCCCCGCCGACCGCGAGCGAAAAGTGAGAGAGAGAGAGAGAAGACGAGGGTTTTGGGTGACGAGCGTCGCGTTGTACGTGGACGGTCAATATGAAGGCATTTATGCGTGTGAACAATCTGCCCTTTCGGTACCGCCGGCTTCCCTCATCAGCTGGCCATTGCAACCACTGAGACACCACCACCCAATGAGACACTACCCTCGGGAAGCGTCTGTCCCTCAAGAACGAGATTCACAAACTGATGATAGATTCTACTTGACATATGCACCTTACACGCAGAACACGAACACGAGGGTACGTATCTTTGCACCAAAACAAATCAAGTAGTATGCCTCGACAACAACGAAATCTGGGCGCTTCTAGACTCTCCGCTGGCGTCGGGTGCTCAGATCTCAGAATCACCTGAGGCCTGATGATCATGGGGTCCTCATCCTCAGACCTGCATTAACTTTACGGGGGTCTTGGTGCAGAGAACCGGAGGCCCGATGCTGAGACTAGCCTTCGAGGAGAGCGCTTTACGGCCTCGCCGCAAATACGGGCGGTGGTAAGAGATCCATCAACATACTCTCCCATTTAGTCATGGGTGCAAACGAGCCAATAAGTTTGAAGACACAAAAGGGTACGGGGAAAATAGTTGTACTGAGGTTCGCGGCTCTGCGTGTGAGCTGGTTCAAATCTAGTTGCCTCAATGTCTGTAGTCTCTAGTCCATTCGGCTGGAACATCGATATCGGGTATAGGTCCACACAAGTCTACAAATATATACACCAGCATGCAGTTCAAACATTATAAGGCTTTAGGCTGGAAGAAAGTGGACAGCTTTGCCATTCCTTTCGTGTTCACCTTCTTCAGCTTCTCCACTCCGGTGGACGCCGTCTTCCTCTTCTTGCCGTTAGTCTTCTCCGTCGCGGAGCTCTTGCTCTCCTTAATTTCCATCTTACCCATCTCAGCTGCTGCGAGAGCCGCTGCTTCGTCGTTTAATGATTTTATGTGTTCCTCCAAGGTGGTGAAGCTGCCAATACCAAACGTCAACAGCAGGTTCCTCGATACTGGCGACCGTAGGACGCACTCATACGATGCCAAAAGTCTCTTCTGAAGATGATCTGGTACATATTGCGACACCAAATCACACGCAGCTCTCAGCCGCCCCACTTAAATAACGAGGTCTAGATCAGTAATCAGAGCGAACGAGACGAGACTCAGCTTGCCTTCAAGTATACCGTCCTTGCCGTCGTCCATGAGGCCATCCCTCGCCAGAGCTCGCGTCAACGTCTTTGATGCCTCGAACATAGGTTGTGAGTTTAGTCGCATAACCTTCTTCCTAAGGTTCTCTACGACAACATCAGGCGAATATCTGTACACGGTCAGCTCTTCCGTGATTTCTACAGCAGGCGTCTTCAGACCCAGTGTAACTGAACTCGAATCCGAGCAACATACGTTTCTTCTCACATGTCCTCGCCATAGCATTCCGCGCACAATCTAATGACAAAAAGCGCAGAAGGTCTTCTTTGCACAGGTGCTCAGTGCTGCTTGGTGCCGATTGCAAGAGCTTCTCGACTGCGTCTTCGAACATATCGTCAACAGGCCTGAATGTTCCGGCATGGCCATTCGGCTATATCCGAGTGTAAGAGCAACGATGGGGCGAAGATGATGCGTCATACCGATGACAGTACGTGTAAAATCGGAATGAGCAAGAATGCGGGGTCCACTGGTGTCATGATGAGCAGCTCGCCGTCTGGTAGAAATGGGTGAGCACTTGATGGGGAGGATTGGCGTAAGTACGCACTTTGCACCACCTGCCCTTCCGACAGAAACCAAGACCTCTCATTTGGTGGGGCAACCGTCTGCACCTCCATGATAGATGTTCTTCCGTCTGGCTTCGCGTAGGGTAGGAACAAAGACGGGACTCCTGACCCTTGTTGAGCTGGCACCAAGACAACCATAAACGCGTACGTCTTACCTGTCCTCGGGTGAGGTAACCTCAGGAACCTCAAATTTTGATGCGTGCCAGCTTCAGTGAGCTTTGCCACGAGAGCGTCGAACACGTCTGGAAGGTAGTCAGTACTCTGGCGAAGTTCCAGGCAAAAAAAGTATGAAAAGAGCACACACCAGTTGGCAAAATACCAATATGCGAGGTCATCTCAGCTCAAGCTTCTCCTAAAAACACGTCGAACTGGAAGATAACTCAGGCGAAGACTCAAGATGGAGGTCGTGTCGAATCTCGATCCCCGAGCGCGTTGCTTGGTCCTGTTGTGGCGCTGCACCGAGAAAGGCAGTCGTAAATCAGAGTGCTATTGCTCTTCAACCATCACCAGCGTCCTCTAGAGTCCGACGCCGGCGCATGTCTCAGCCAGGACTTGTCCTAGTGGCCATTCATGGCGGCGCCGGGTATCACTCAGAAGAGTCGGACACTGAAGTCAGAAAAGCTATGAAAATGTGCGCTTACTTAAATGCGCTGTGTTTTGTTGGTATATCAAGTGATCCGTCAAAGAGCTTGCAAGTATGCACTGGCTCGTCTGCATAATGCCTGTAAAGCTATAGATGCAATCGAGGACTCAATAGTGGTTCTTGAGGATGACCAATCTCTCAACGCTGGTAGCATCATCCGTGTCGCGTTCTCTCCATCATTCTCATACGAAGCTTTCAGGCTTCGGTTCGAATTTGACCGTAGACGGTACCGTCGAATGCGACGCATCCATATCGGACGGCCGGACTGGTGACTTCGGCAGCGTCGGCGCTGTCGCAGGTATGGCATAACAATACACATGTTATCGATGGTACACCTTCTGACATACTCCCTCTGTAGGCATAAACAACCCTATACGCGCCGCACGTGCCGTCCTCGACCATTCAAGAGAATCTGATTCGCTAGGGAGGATACGACCAACGTCTTGTACTCTTCTCTGGCTTTCGAAGCGGGTCTGACTTTCGTAATTCAGGATGCTCGTCTCGAGCGGCGCCCGCGCTTTCGCCGAGGAAAGAGGTGTGCCATGCGTCTCTCCGGACTCTCTAGTTTGTGAACGCGCCAGAGCGGAATGGACAATGTGGAAAGCATGTCTCGACTCAGTCTCCGGCGGAATCCATGCCGCAGATGACACCGTGGCGGACAAGGGCGATCTGCATCGACTCCAAGATACCGTAGGAGCAGTTGCATGGGACTGCCACGCTGACCTTGCAGCGGGAGTATCAAGGTACGCCCTATGTTCCACAAGTTATGAGCCAGCCTTACAGTACGCAGCGGTGGCCTTCTGCTTAAATGCCCTGGCCGCGTCGGCGAGGCAGCAGTTTACGGAGCCGGCTGCTGGGCACAGCAGAGTGCAGAAACTTCCACCGGAGTGGGTATAGCATGCAGCGTCTCAGGTGAGCTGCAAGCATCTTCCAAGAGCCTTAAGCGAAAGCAACTTAAGTGAGTTACATCAGGCTCAGGCGAATTCATTATTCGTGAGATGCTTGCGAGACGAATATGTGAAGCTATCATCGAGTCGCCAGACAACGACGTACATGAGATTCTTCACTATTGGCTGTCAGGATTCCAGAGTGGGTACAGCAAATATTGTCCTCCGACAGTTGTCAATCAACGGACTACAGAGCGTTGTCGAGCGCGGGGGGAGTCCGACCCAATTGCGGGAGTCCTCCTGCTCGTCAAAGAAGTCGACGATGGCGGTGAAACTCGCCGTGAGTATTCTCTCGAGCACACTCAACATGACGACCCATGATGTTTTCACACGCGGTCACAGCACGACTATGGTGCGGCTTCACCTCACAGAGCATGGCTATCGCCTACGCTTCGAGTCTCGATCCAAGACCAAAGGTAAATAAGGTGGATGGAATGACTTTGGGGTTGCTCACGGCGCCATGGCATGGCCAGGCGATGATCCTCCGCAGACCGAGCTCGTCTAGAGAAGACACACCCTCGATCTACATTACAGCGCTTTCCCTCCGCCGCTGATTAGCTTCTTACCCTCGTGCTACCTCGGCTCACCGTTCTGCATCGGCGAGCTCGTCGCTGGTGCACTCCCATTGCTAACGACCCTCGGTACAGCAGCAGGATTTATACTTGTTGAACGAGGCAGACTGTTTGCGGATATCGCAGGTGTGGCAGTCCGCGCAGGCGTTGATGAACGCGCGGGTGTACCCGCACTGCCCGGAGCGGCGTTGGGGCGCGACGCGTTTAGCCGCTGCAGCGTCTTGATCGGGAACTTGGTGCGGCAGGTCGAGCACACGGGAACGGGCTGGCAGAATACTAGAATAAGGGTAAGAAGCAGGAGGGAGATTAGGAGGGAGAAGGGACGCGCACTGGAAAGGCAGACAGAACAGACAAAGCCGATGTCGACTATGTTTTTGTGACAGAAGCACGCCGCACGGAAGTCGATTTTATCTTGTGTTGGCACGGATATAAGTTGGCGGAGGCCGGGTGGTGGAAGGAAGGACATCTACAGACCACTAAGGAGCATATATTTGGAGGCTGTGCAATATAGGGTGCTTACCATGAGGTATTGAAGTATGGCGTCTGGCCGGTCTATGTCAATGTAGGAGCCACCTGTGAGATGGGCAGCTTGCTGAAGGAATACGCTTTCGCCACCGAAAATCTTGCAGACGTCGATCGTGACTTTCTACGGAATTCGTAAGAACTACGTGACTAACAGCTCAGCAAGGAGTTCGTACAAGCTTCTGGGCTGAGAATATTAAGTTCATGACGGGAATATATGACGATGACTGGTCGGGAGACACAGAGATGACAAGGATTCGTGGATCTGGAAGGGTTGCCAGATCATCATTGCGAGACGTCGAGCTCGTTGAGCCATTCGTGACTCGGTTGATATCTGAGATATTAGGGTCAGCGACGAGTTATATCAAAGGCAGGCGAGAATACCCACAGCACATCGCCTTCGTCAAAGCTCCCACAAAGCCAATGGGTTCTAAACAATCCTGTGATCAGACTTGCACGAGTATCTAGAAAATTAGCCGTACCTTCAACCTCAGGTTCTCCCAAAGCCTCAACCTCGCTCACAATATGCTTCATAATTGTCGAGTCCATGACCTTGAAAGGTCGGTACGTATTTGCGTCCGCCGGCTGAATCTCTTCCTCGTTAACGGGCATCGTCGAAGAGTAGAGCATCACGCTGCATCCAAGATTCCATTATCCCTCGTCAGTTCTTCTGCAGCCGTGTGAGCGTATGCAGGTGCAGAGCGCACCTCTTGCCGGGCAGCGCTCCGAACAGCGCAAGACTATTCTCGTCTTTGCATGCAATATGCGCGTTCAGAAACGCTAATAGATGTGAGAGAGATGCGACAAGCGTAATCGGGTGCGGGTTGCTCGGCTGCGCAGCGAGGTGCCATTGCTTGGGCGAGAGGTCGAGCACAACTCCGAGGTGCGAGGCATTGTCCATCGTCACAACTTAGAGCGTGCAAGTGGAGACAGCGTTCGGACTAGCGGGCGCAGAAATTGGTCGCAAATTGGTCGCAAGTAAAGGATATCAGAGCATCGTTTAATGTAGGCGTAGAGAGTAGCGTGGGCTCAGCAAGACGGGCGCAGTGGCGGACGCGAGCCAAGCGCCCCTGCCGTAGAGCGCTAGCTAAATGAGGTCGAGCGCTGAGTAGGTCGGTGTTAGCCTAACTCAGTATGTACGGGTCCGGTGCATTTGCCAGTCATGAGAATACAGTGCATTTATTTTCATGGTATGTGTCGCACGAAATACAGGAAAGGGTACTGCCGAAGAGTTCTAAGGATCTAATCTCTCATCCGTGCCATCCGAACTCGTGTTTAGGTAGCGGCACAACTTGCACCTTGTCCGCGTTCTCCGGTTTCGGCGGGCCCATCCATCGCCAACATGGGGCACAGACGACGAACGGAGTTTCACCCAGTCGTACATCCCCGTTGATGGCATATACCGCGGGCACCTTGTTACATGCCCTGCAGTTCTCTAGCAACCGCGGAGTGATCTGTGTTGTCAAAGGGAAGCTAAAAACCGGGGGATCCGAGGGATGATGCGCCCTGCAGAAGATCAACAAGCCGAATCCCAGTGAATTAAGAAGTAAGGGAGTGTGCGTACCTGAGAAGCTCGATCACGAAGAAGTGGTCGCAATTGCCGGCGTGGCAGAGCCAGTAGGGATGGTGAAGTCTGATTTGGAGAGACCTAAAGGTGACTTCGTGCATGGGAAGGCCTTTCTGCAATGCCGCGGCCTTCTTCTCAGCAAGAAGCTGTAGACTTTCCTGTAGTCGACTGAGACAGGCCAACCGATGAGAAGCATGATACAGGCACAAAGAAAGGGGGAAAAGAAAAAGAAAATAACACACTCAGAATAGTCCTTTTCGGATTGCCCATCACCATACGCGACACCTTCTAGGCAGATCACCGAGCCAGAACTGCCCCGGGCAGACGCTTCTCCCCATGTCTCATTGGAGCTGGGAGCCGGGGGCTCAGGGATTTCGTTGGAGGAGCAGGGGATCACGTCAAAGAGGTCACCGAGGCTGTGCGAAGAGAGCAGCACATGCTGCGACGACCGTGACAAGAGCTTGTGTCCCCAAGTCAAACGGTCATACACTGTTACAAATACGAGGGCTTCGCAAGGATCTGACACAATAGCAGGCAGAGATAAACACTTCTGATGAGACAATTTAGTTCCTGCCGACTATACACATACTAAAAGGCACGAGGCGTACCGTAGCCTGCAGCGTGTTGTGATCTGACTGTTTGGGCGGGCGTATGAATAATGCCGAGCGAAGAGTGAGTCTAAAAGCATGTGAGATGTCGGTAGTATTGTCTGCCGCTCTAGAACTTACGGCCAGCACTTGAGACGAACAGCTTCAAGCCCACGTCTGAGCGCAAGGACATCCGAATTCTCTTGTGCGAACTCATCGACTGCGGGCCGCTTTCTTTTCTTCCGGCCAGAAAGCTCAGCGGTCTCATGTATCGATTGTGTGAGCCTCTCGTGCATCTTCATAACGTGCGCCATAAGGCACGGATCCGCGATAACATCGTTCAACGACTTTTGCACATCTTGCACGCTATTCTAGTGCCGCAGAGGTGAGCGAGACATCACGTCAACTTGGAGGGGACTTGCAGTAGGTTTGCCACCGCCGATGGCACGCGTACCATGTCCGACCGGAAGAGAGTAGAAAAAACGCACCTGCATTCATCCGCTATCGATGACCGCCGTTCCTCTGAGAGGTCTATCCAATTTCGCCTCGCGTTCTCTGGGAGAGCATCGGCCGACTGAGTGAACACGATACGCTTTGACGATTCCATTTGCGAGAGTTCTTCCACAAATTCCGATATTTTAATGAGCTCCGAAGGTGGTCCAAAGTGGGACTCGTTTGCCAGTGTCTGTCCGCTAGCCATTGTACGGCCGACGGCTGCTGAAGCTTGAGGCCTGAGGATCGACGCAGGGAACGAGTACAGGCGCGCGTAGACGCCGAATCCGGTTCCCGTTTAGCCGGGTTGACCGGTCCGTAAAATACGGGGTGGTACCGCATGCGGGGGGAAGTCGCTCGACGATCCCGACGGCCAGCCTCAGCGACCTCTTAGACTCTCAATTTGTGCGAGTGCAAATGCTGTCCACAGTACGCTCGACCTTACCACGCTCTTTGCGTGCAGGTGCTCCTTTAGCACGCATCCACAGCGCTGCCACACCTCTCCTCGCCAAGTCGCTCTCGCGTCCGACTCCCGTTCAAGCTCGTTCGACAGCAATTCTCAGGACCAGCCTAGGCATACGCACGATGTCTCACCACGCAGATGCTGCGGAGAGTGCCGTACGCCCCGAGCCCGACCAGGTGCTCCAGGACATCGCCGATTACGTGCACAGCTACAATATCGACTCTGAGCTGGCATTTGAGACAGCGAGGCTCTGTCTGATCGATACCATAGGATGCGGTCTCGAGGGCATGCGGTTTGAAGCCTGCGCACGTTTGATGGGCCCGGTGGTCGAGGGTACAGTCGTGCCGCACGGTAAGTCCATGAATGGAGCGAAGGGCGAAGAGCGTCTTGCTGACCTGGCCTTACTAGGCACCAAAATCCCTGGAACTAACTTCCAGGTTGACCCCATCCGTGGCGCGTTTAACATTGGTACTCAAATTCGATGGCTCGACTTCAATGACTGCTGGCTCGCAGCCGAGTGGGGACATCCTTCGGACAATTTGGGTGCCATCCTGGCCGTCGCTGATCACCTCGCGCGCAAGGGCCAGCCTCTAACCGT
This sequence comes from Phanerochaete carnosa HHB-10118-sp, assembly GCF_000300595.1. NCBI lineage: Eukaryota > Fungi > Basidiomycota > Agaricomycetes > Polyporales > Phanerochaetaceae > Phanerochaete > Phanerochaete carnosa. The sequence continues at coordinate 2,052,591 of NW_006767633.1, read as the reverse complement.
CCGCGATGTGCTCGAGTCCATGATCAAAGCTCATGAAATCCAGGGTCAGCTCGCCCTTCTGAACTCGTTCAATCGGGTTGGCCTTGATCATGTCGTCTTGGTCAAGGTGGCTAGCACCGCCGTCGTATCCAAGCTCTTGTACGTAACTTGTATGTTTGCTAGCTTAATTGATATGCCAACTATTCTTAGGGGCCTTGACCGTGTGCAGACTATCGATGCCGTTTCCCAGGCGTGGGTAGATGGCCAGTCTTTGCGGACATACCGCCATGCCCCGAACACCCAATCGCGCAAGTCATGGGCCGCCGGCGATGCCTGTTCCCGTGCAGTCAATTTGGCTTATCTAGTTAAGAAGGGAGAGAAGGGCATGCCGTCCGTCCTCACCGCGAAAACATGGGGCTTCTATGACGTACTCTTCAAGGTATGGCTGTCAACTAAGTCCGATATCTGTATTCGCATCCATTCACTAACTTTATTCTCGCACACCAGGGCAAGCCGTTTGAATTCGCGATGCCTTACACATCGTACATCATGGAGAACGTGCTTTTCAAGATCTCGTATCCGGCCGAGTTCCACGCTCAGACGGCCGTCGAAGCCGCACATATACTCCATGCGAAGCTCAAGGAGATGGGCAAGAGCTCTGACGACATCAAAAGTATCCGTATTCGTACACAAGAGGCTGCCATGCGCATTATCAATAAGAAGGGGCATTTGGACAACTTTGCCGATCGAGAGTGCGTCTCTTTTCATGTTGGCTCTTCATATACCATTGCTGATCGCCCTCGATGAATCATAGCCACGATATTAACTACATGGTTGCGTTCCCGCTCATCTTCGGCGAACTCACATCTGAATCTTACATGGATACGGCGGCCGCGGATCCACGGATCGATGCGCTGCGTGCGAAAATCACCTGCGTCGAGGAGAAGCAGTACAGTATTGACTACCACGAGCCCTCGAAGCGCTCCATCTCAAATGCCATTACCGTCGAACTCAACGACGGCTCTGTCCTGCCCGAAGTCGAGGTCGAGTACCCCGTTGGACACAAGCGCCGCCGTGCTGAGGGCACGCCCCTCCTGCTTGCTAAGTTCAAGAGGCATATCTCTGCCCACTTCGATGGGGCTCAGCAGAAGAAGTGAGTAATGTATAGATATGAAATTATTGCAGCTCTGATGTTGTTATCCTGCCAATAGGATTTTGGACACCGTCAACGACGCGGCTTCCTTTGCTAAGCTCCCCATTGATAAGTTCACTGACCTCTTCGTCAAGGCGTAAATCATGTGGTGTAGTGAGACTTTGGACGGTGATAGGATCGTTGCCGGAGTGCGATTTTCGTCGTTCGACGATCCTGTACTGTTGTTACGAGACATTTCTTTTGGCAGATATTACGTCTTTTGCCAGCTGGTAGTTGCGCGCGACGTGTCTCGTGTCAGCAGACATGGAAGAAGGGCAACCCAACTTCTGTCAGCGGCACCCACCCCACAGGGCATCATCACTCGGGCCGACATCACGCCGTGCGAGGTTGCATAATGCTTGCACACGAATAGCCCCCAAAGATTTGGAGACGACGTGCCACAAAGCGCAGTGCTTACGGGATTGCGAGAGGTGGCAAGTGGGGACGCGTGCGAACAGCCCATCGCAACGAGGGCGTAGGCCAGACCAGGAAGGGACACAGCGCCATCTCCGCGAACAGCGGCGTCCTATCCTCCTGCCAGTGTCTTTTTGTCGCACGAGGAAGATCAGAAGCAGCTTTAGAGTTGCAATGCATGTATGGTACCGGCGGCGAAATGCACTCCCCGCTGCGTGAGCATGAGAGGCTCTTGCTGTGAATGGCACAGCAGCGATGTGCAGGCCATGCGCACGACGAGAGAATGGTGCTTCTGTCGGCCATGTGCGGTTGCACACGCTCCCTCTTCGACGCACCCTTTGTCCACGCGCAAAGATAACCCGTGTCCCGGTGAGTTGAGTAAATACCGACTGACGTCGCCGTTGATACGAGCAGCATCTAGTGCAGGCCCCAGGGCCGCCCGGTTTATCATCGGAGAAGGTTCCGACGGCACAGGAAGGCTCGAAGTCGTATAGCGCATCGGCGGCGCGGGCAGTAATTCCAAAGCCCGACACTGTGACTGATCGATTCCCGTCGGTATATTGGGCGTCGCGGGATATCTACGACCCAAGTATGGTGCGAATTCACCCACCTTACAAAGAGTTGTCAGCTGTGACCGCTGCAACAAAACGTCCCGGCATGTGCGCAGTCCTGGTGCTGGTTGGTTATTGACCCGGCTCACAGGATAGATACAGTCATGGGAGGGCCCTTGACGTTGCGCCGATCCATGGAGTGACTTATTCGCTTCAGCGAGGCTGGGCTCACTTTGAGCGGCGCCAGGAGTGGCCGGCGAAGGTCTTCTGGCCGAGAAGACACCCTGGGTGAGGGCAGCCACCGCCACTTCACGGCTTCCGTAAGTACTAGTGCAAATCTCACCGCCTTGTCAATTTAGTTGTGCGTACGTGAGCCTGTTCGCCGCGATCTTGCGCATTCGGGGCGACTGATGGCGGGGACCCGGAGCTGCATCCGTCGACGCTGCTGAATGTCGGAGCGCCGCGCTGAAGCGCGTCCTCCCCGCGGCGGAATTGCACCTCAAGCCAGTTAGACGGTGCTGTATCGTCTACACACAAGCGATCAGCTTGTAAGCGATCCCGCGAGACTTTAAACTTGCATCGTCGATCGGCTCGTGTGCTGAAAGCTCTCCGGCAAGTCATCAACTCAGCAGTCCGTAATAAAGCAGAAACCAGACGTCTGTGCGCGCCGCTAGGACTCCGGACTTGTTACCGTGCCGGCGTTGGGGGTCGAGCTTCATTCGATCATTGTCCCGCCTCTTCACTTACGCCGTCGAGGGTGCCCCAGTTCATCTCCGCTGATCTCCACTGATGCGCCAAATCGCCATCAGCTGAATGCCTTGGTGGCGCTCCGGGAGTGTTCACCAGATCGCTGCGGTGATAAAGCCAGAGGTGCTGCCTCTGTTACCCCGACACGCCTTGCGACGACCTACACAAGGCGTGATGGTGGTAATCAATGAGTCGCTCGGTCGCGCGGCGTCCCGACACCACACGTCGCTGCATACCGTCTTCTCTCCGGTGATCAAAGAAAGTGCCATGCAAGCCAGAGCCTGTGGTCCGCACGCCGCACGCCTTCCGAAGGCCTAGGTGTAGCCCGAGCTTACAATTTGTGTGGACGGTTGACAGCCACCTTATACTTCTTCTGATTAGCTTCCGTGCTCTATTGGGCGCGATCCCGGTGACGATCCAATACACCGCTGACTTTTTTCGTAATGCGTATGTCGTTCAACAAGGGGCGTCCAAAAACGGAAAGGTAGCATTGCAAGCTTGTTTGCCACTGCCACTGCCACTGAAAATGCTAACTGTCGATGTCCGTTGCATTCTCTCAACCTTCGACGTGTTTCCTGCATGGATGCGGACAAAAGAGAACGTAACCGTCATATAGGGGGTAAGTGCACAGACGGGCCCGTCAGAGTGCGGCAGCGTAGACATCACAGTCGTGGTGAGCATTTGATGCAGGTCATGGCCGTGATGTCCCTACTGGGTATGAGTCTTGTCCCATCCGCAAAGAGCCAGATGGCCAAGGGCAGAGCCATGACCTTGTTGTTATTTTCGGGAGATCCCCGAGGTGCATGCGGGGTCAGATCTCCCGGCGCCTGGAGCGCCTCTGCTCATGAATTCAATGCCGCGGGGAGGTCAGCGAAAAGAAGACGCGAATTCACTTCCGACCTCGCAGTGTGATCTCGAGGAGGGCCCGCTCTACAAATCCGTGAAGTAATGGTGGGAATATAGGGGCGGCTGGGGCCAAGGGACGCGGCATCTCTCGTAAGTCATCTGATAGAACGGACAGATGCTACAGTCTGCGGTGGAGATATGGTGTGCACATATGAGATACATTTCTATGGCTGGCGGGAGGGCGGGCGCCGTTCGTGGGATATGGAGTGGAGAGGAGGTATCAGATGTGGTGTCCAGCTAGTACGTAAGGCCGTGCACAACATCGTCCGATATGGTTCTGCATTTTGAGAGCAGCTCAAAACTTTGTGCCTGCTGCCGCGGCAATACAACACGAGGCAAATGTGAAGAAACAATAATATTCTCGTGAAAACGGCATGCCTGTTATCTCGCTGTCGTTGATGACCTACGGAGGAGTTCTGTTACTCCGGAACACATCGGAATGGGACATGGTGTCACAGCACTCCCGTCGTAAGGTCGCCCTTCGCCATAAAAAGCTAGAATACGGAGCAAATTGAGTCGGGGTAGGTCCCAACTACACGTAACTGGTTCGCACTCTAAAGATATTATATTTTCCAGCGCCTCGTGGCTACGAGCGCCAGAGCGCCATGCATCATCTGCTCGCGGGGGGTGCTATAGAAATGACTAGCTCCGATGCTCATCTGTGTCACTATCGTCCCATGCATCTGGGAGTGATCACTGAGTGATCATGGTTGTGTGAAGTGGAATATGCTGCGTGGCGGCATATGATACACGGGCAGGGTCAAGAAATGCTTATGAACAAGCATGGCTTCCTCTGCGAAGCCGAGATGAATGGATTCTCCGTTTTGATGTAAAGCAATCTGGGAAAATTTATGAAGGTACGTTGGTACACCCTCAAGATCTCTACGGTCGATCCCCGATTATGCGGTGATCCGCAGACCAGTATGTCGACGACCTCTAAATGCTTCCCGGGAGTTTGTCCCTCCCAATTTCCTCAAAAGCCGCCAGGATGCAGAGTGACCGACCACAACTCCCTCCCCTCCCACGTCTCTACCGTAGCCATGTCGGACCGTCCGCAGTAGTCAGTAGCTCTCGTTGACGCGTCTTGTGCCCTCGTGCTGACACCTTTCCAGTCACTTCGCCAACGACATCTACAATGTTCAACGTACCGTAGCCGTTGAACCAATATCGTCCAGTCTTCACCCTGCGCCTTCGTCCTTCGAGCCAGAACCTGTTCAGCGCAAACGGGGCAAATTCACCCGTAGCAAAACCGGTTGTTTGACGTGCAGGACGAAGAAAGTGAAGGTGCGTCGTATACTGCGGCCGGCCGAGACGTTCCTGTCTGATTTCCTTCCTCCCGCCAGTGCGATGAGGAGAAACCTGACTGCAAGCGGTGTCGGGATACCCAGCGCAAGGTGGGTTCTGTTCGACGCCGACTGTTCCGCGTTCTAACTCTAATTTCGCAGTGTACATGGCCCGAAATCGTCCCGACAAGGAAGCGCCCGGTCAGGAAGGAGCCTGGTACAAGGCAGTCCGAGTCGCCGTTAGATGTGAGACCGTCGACAGCTGGTTCCTCGGGGCTTTCTGAACTGTCAACGACTCCTCCACGAACGCACTCCCCACCGAAACAGAACGTCATGGCTGCGCATTCTCTCTCGCATTCGTCTCTTTCGCATCCTCCAGCGATTTCTCATTCTTCTCTCGCACACCGACAAATGTACGTCCGACTTCCGCTCTGCTCTTCTGGCCGTCCTTTTGATTGATTTCTTATCTAGTCCATCATCAAGCATCCCATCTGCTCATCAGCGTCAGCAGTACGTGCCTTCGCGTCCGCTGTACATGAACTGGCGCTGACATGAGAGCTTTAATAGGATGATGGGCACCAACAGCCTGCCATACACTTTGCATTCTCATGTTCAAGCACCCACGGTTCCTGGCATTCCAAGCATGTCTGCGCATCAATCAGCTCATCCCTCATACTCATATCGTTACCCTACGCAATCGCACTATGTACAACAGCAACAATACCCCTCCATGCATGGTCTTTCACGTGTTACGGCTCATCACAACGAATATGGCTCCGTTAAACTTGAGGAGACCGGCGACTCTCCTGTCAAGTTCGAGGACCATGCGGACGAGTGGCAGTCTCCTCACTTTAGTCAACACATAGACCCCATACAGCCGTTTGTGAGTGACGTTCTTCTTTCCTATGCGCTTTAGGTGGCTGACTGCGCGACAGTTCCCGTCTGTGCAAGAGAGAGACTTGGTGGGGCATTCGAATTCTTATGTTCAGTATAGATACCCATCATGAATGCTTTTCTTCGCATCACTTTCAAAGATACGTCATTACTGCCAACATTCGCTGAGCTTTATGATGGCTCTCCCGTCTGAGAATCCCATCCTTGCTGCAAACCTGCAATTTGTATTGAGTCGTGTTTCCGGTTTCGACATGCCGGTCGACTCTCTGCGCAACGCATTGCTCGGCATCGCAGCCGTTCATACATCGTTTCTTGCCGCCCGCGAGGGCGACGCCAAGACCGCTGACGACTCGGTGCGACTCGCGAATGCGTACCGGTCTCAGTCCGTGTGCTTGCTCAATAAGGCTTGCTTGACTACCGAGGGTGTCCAAAGTGATTCTACTATCGCCGCCACTGCCGCCATCGCCCTGCTGGATGTGAGTGCTTCAAACGTTAAGTTGCGGCTGCTCGAGGCTGAAACGTGGACTGCAGATCCTATCGAGCGGACATAGTTGGGCTGCCAATCTCGATCTTGTGAGGACCGTCGTCAACGCCCGAGGCGGTCCTGCCGTAATTCTCGCCCGCAGCGCACGTCCTCAAATTGGGACAATCTCCGGGGTGTCGCGCGCTCGTCTGTTCCTTGAAACTGTTGCCATGTATGAGTTATTCGGCCAGTGATGTTATTTTGTGTTTCGTTGCACTGCTCATGACGCCGCGTAGGCTGCATCGGAACCGGTCAAAGACCCACGGTGCTGCAACCCGACGCGGACGGATGGTGGTCAGTTCACATCGCGCATTCCTGTACGCGGCCATGGCCGAAAATGTTTCCTCGTAGGCTCCAAGCTGCGAACAACGGCGATGATCAGTCCCACGTCGACGAGTGTTTCGGTATCTCGCGCTCGCTTGTCCCGTTATTGTCACGAGTGCGTTGCATCACAACCTCAACAATTTGTCCCTCTGATCTCTAGGCACCCGCAGGTCGTATCCGTCGTCTGCGATGTGCTCGAAAAGTACTCGGACGAGGCCCCTTGTAAACATGACGGCATGCACCTGATGTACAATGCCCGCGTACTGTATGACGCGCTCGACAGCTGGTCGGAGCCAGGCACCGTGCACGAGCGTATCACGGCGGGTAACTGTATCTACAGGAGCGCGGCTCAGGTGCGTCGGGCCCGTTGTTGCAGGGCCGATAGCCTCACGCTGATGGTACTGTTCCGTAGATATTGATCCTCCGAGACGTGTTCGGCCTTACACCGGCGGACGTCGCTGTGCAGCGCCTCGCGAACGTGGTGCTGAGTCTTGCTGCCGATTGCGGCGCACAGAGGCTCTCCGTTGGGTATGTGAAGCTCCGTGATATTCATACGCTGTGCTGATGCGGACACTTCGGAACAGTCTGAACTGGCCTATGATCATTGCTGGTTCTCAAGTTGTTGGAGCTGACCGTGCACGGGTGCTTGATATCTTCGAGTACTTCCGGTGCGTCCTATTTGTCACTATGCCGCATACACGCTGCTAACTTGATATATTAGTAAACAATGTGGGTGAACCTCTCAACTATGATATCTTGCAGCCCGGTTTACGTGACCTTCAGGTTGCTCCGAGCTTGAGACTTCGGCATATGTAGTCTCTCAGGTGCGTGTGTTTCTTCGCAGCTGTGCATACAACTTCCCCGTAACTTCGCTAGGTTCGGAAGCGCATGGACATCAGCCTCCCCGGTGCCGACTGGCGATCTGTAATGAAGGACGAAAGCATCGACGTGCTCATCGTCTGAGACTACGATCGCGAGTTTGGTCCTCTTGCTAGGGAAGTGGACCCTGAAAGTGCACCCCCATATCTACTCCACCTAATAATGCCCAATTTAAGCCGATGAAGATAATTGTACCTGTACATAGCAATAAGAATACTGTTGTTCTGTCTCCTCGACCGTTGCCGGCCACGCCGCGGATGGGTGATTTGCGGAATCGCGCAGGGGCGCAACGAGCCCGTGACCTTGTTGAATTTCTCAGGCATCGCAAATGCCCGCCCTAGACTCTATCCGAGCTTCCCTGGCTACTGCATGAGGGCGAATCACACGAACGCGCCTAGTGCCCTACTACCGCAGGCGCCCGCTACGAATACGACAAAATGCCTGCGACGGAGAGATGTAGATGGGGGAGGCGTCTTCCCTCGCGGCCAAAGCGTCGAGATCAAGAGGTCCCTGAGACGGCGATAAAGATGGCCCTGTATACGAGAGCAGCGCTGCCTTTCTCGACGAGCGATGAGCACCGATGGAGCAGGGATAGTTGCTGCCAACGGCGGCACGGCACTTGTGCGGAAGAACTCGCAGGGCCAACAGCTTCGCTGTCCTGCGGTGGTATCACTGACACGTACACATTGCGCAGGCTTCTTTTCTTAAATCCGTCAACGTCAGGATCTGATTCCAACAATCATAAGAGACTGCAAGAGCAGAAATTTCTGACCGGCGGGAACAGGAGGTGTAGAAGGCGTGTGATGCGATGCGAGGGTCTCGCGAACCTGAAGCAAAAACGGTAAACTCCACGCGCGGTCGGGGTCGGGCGAGAATGACGTAAGGTTAGGGTCGCTTCGTATTTATCGGAGGACATGACATGACAACTCAAACGTGGGAATAATATAGGTGGCAAAGTGCCGGCACAAACCGTACATATGCGCCGCTGGGGCATTAGGAACAGACTAGTGAAGTATAGTCAAACTTCCTCAGGCTCAAATGACACCGGACTTTGAACTTGTTGAAGCGCACAAGGCCCAAGCACCACAGCTGAGGGAGTCGTCTGCCAGGTATCTGATATAGGGGCAGCACGCGGTGATGCAACATCGCAAATGAAGAGCGCACCAGACGCATGGCCAGTCACTGGACTGGTCCGACGGGAGGGGGAGAGTTATTGACCGCGATTTCTAATGGTGAGACAACGGGAACAGAGCATCGCAACATAGAGACATACCGGCAGCCGCGTTAATGTACGCATCCATGTGCGCCTTGGAACAGGGCATTCTATCCACTCGTCACCGGCCCCCGCGCAAGCGATTGGGGATATGTCAGACGCTTTCTAGCAGACGCTGACATGCTGACATGGTATACATAATCATCATTGCTGCGTCCAATGCCGGGCGCGTGCCAAGCATACCATGACTCTACGGCGGCGAAGGAATACTGCGAGGAATGGAGGAGACATATTAAGCAGTAACAGACAGCCATGGCGACAGCGGAACGATAGAGTCACTCCGCGTTGGCCTGGAGCTGTGGATTGACAAGAAAAGGCTATCAGCGTCGGGACAGAGCTCAGGCTATCTCGGGCAGCGCGTTCAAAGACGCCGGACATATTATCAGAGCACTGCCTCATTTCCTAGTTCATGGTGGCATGTCCAAGGTGAGTGAAGGCTAGCCTGGGAGCTACAGTATACGGGGGTTGGGGATGAAATTGCGTGCTGCACAATCTTGACTGATGATACTCACGGTAAGTGTTCTGCCCTGCCATACCGAAGAAGTGACGCAGAAAGAGGGCGCTGCTCGGGATTACAGAACCTCTGTAGCCGCTACTCGCTTCCAGAAGTCTGTTACGGACGGCGAGACTGCCCCACAGTCAGCGACCGGTTTACGGACATCGCATGCTACGGAGCGAAGACAGAAGCAGGCAGTGGAGGCAGTGAGCCGTGTGGGGTTATCACTGCTCCTATGCGACTGCGGAGCGACCCATGTGTAGCCATAGTTTTTCTTTGGACAGCCATAGTAACCACGGGTTATGGGTAGGGGCAACACATATGCTGACGAGCTTGAAGACGCATGAGAGAACGAGTTACTGTACAAGGTCGCCAAGGTGGCTACCTCTGTCGGCCATGTTCGGAGCGCCTGTCGTGAGCGCCCGGACCCGTGTGAACAAAATGCGCAAGAGGCGACAACACGCAAGAGTCAGAAAACAATCTTTTTCCGGGGACGAGTCATGCTGCCCAGACAGGAGGATGAGCGAGGAGATCACGATTCATGAGGGTAGCACGAGCTGTCGATAGGCAGCCAGGAGACGGAAGACGCGAGAATTTGGTCAATATGCGCGACAGGCAGGGCTATCGGCTGCCCCCTGAGGCTGTGGGGGATCGAGTAGGTGACTGGAAGAAGCGAGTACGTATGCATTTGAGGCAAAAGCATGGCGAGTACGACGGCAGGAGCTTGCACACCAAGACAAGGGATCTTGGCCACTGGACTGAGCGAATCAGCACCGCCTGAAGAACGAACAGCCCGCAGGCCAGAAGGAGCGGGCAAGCCGCGGCGGGGACTAGAGGGCAGCCTGGCAGTGAGTGAGCGTGACTCGGCACCGCCCCGGGGGCCAACCTTCGGCCGTGACGGTCACGGGGGTGACTAGCAAACGCCCGGGGGTGGTGATTTGGTCTGACTCCCGCTCGCCGTGTGGTGACTCCCCCCGCCGTATATAACCCCTTTGTCGGTTATCCCGCCCCTCGAAGACAACCTCCTCGCCGCTCTGTACAGCAAACTCGCACTTTCGAAGCTAATCCGAACCCAGCGGCCTCCCGTTCTTCCTGCCTTTGGCGAAGAACAGTAAACGCCCGGATCGTCCTTAAGTCGCAGTGACTTAGGACAGTCCGACCACTCCTCAACTAATCGAAATGTGTTCGCCGCGTCTCAATATAGGAAGATACCCCCATCCGTCGCCCGTCGTCTCTGCCGCACCGTCTCTCGTCTTCCCGTCTTTTTCTAGCTCCATTGAAACCATTTTCACCACCACCACCGCCAATGCCAAGTTGATTTGAATTTTTTTCTTGTCCCTAGTCTCGTTAGTCCAAATCTCAACTCAAGTTCTTTGCTCTCTGATTCAACATCGACCTCGAATGAACGCAATTTCGCACTCGCTAGCCCATCGGGGCCCTGGCGCCTCGCGCACCAGGTCCCGCTGGCAACCTTACCACTCCACGCTTAATCCCACCTGCTCGACCCAATATCGCTCACCTCAGTCTTACTTGCATACCCCTGCTTCCACTATATTATCTGTATCCCCCGCTTCCTACATCAGTCCCGTCTGGAACCTCGACCAGACTCGCAAACACCCATCGCTCCCGATTGCCGCCCAGTCTGTGCAGACCCAGACCAATCCCGTTCGAGATGCGCAGAAGAATAAATATGTTACTCGACTTGTTGGTGAGTCTGCGGTGCCTAACGTCTATGCCCAGCCGCATTTTTTTTGGTGATTGTGAGCGGTGCTCATGGCTCCTGGCGTGCAACAGATCAGGCTGTCAAATCCCTGTGCGATATCTGGCGCCCCGAGGACATCCCTCAGGCTTTCCGTGTCTGCCCCCAAGACAGTGCCGCCACCACGTTTGCTTGCGAGAAGAACCCTGCTTCTGGTGAGATCCCCCTCATGCAGCTCCCCCTGCGGAACTCGCAGCTTCCATCTCCGATATCGCCGTCAACTCAAGCGTCGCCCTTCTGTTCTCCCTCCATCTCTCCCCAGGCTTCATCTTCCAGCGGTTGTATTCAGATGGACCATCTCATGCCTATCCGAGGATTCGTTCACGAGGTGCTCCGTCGTTCACGCACTTCGACGGGTGTCCTGCAGACGGCGTTGTGCTACCTGGAGGCTGTTCGTTCCAAAGTGCCTGATATCCTTCAACAGGAGCGATTCAAGGAATTGCACCCTGATGCTTCCATGACAGAAGATTCTGTTCAGCGGATCTTCCTCGCATCTGAGATAGGATACGGTGACACCAGCTTGGACTTGACTGGCATCTACGAGAGCGACACTGATGTCTCGACAATATCCGGGACGTCTACGACGACTCTTGTTGATGTCTGCCCGCAAGAACCTCTGACTGCGCCGCCCACGGAGCTCATCTCTAACAGCGACGCGAACCCGACTGGTCCACCTCCCATCTGTCATACGTCGTCAAAGATTCCATCGGCACCTCTTCCGCCTCTCCCTCCGTCGCCCTCTCCCCTCCTCTGTCCGCGTCGTACATTCCTCGCGTGTCTCATCCTCGCGTCGAAGTTCATGCAAGATCGTTCATATTCGAACAAAGCGTGGGCAAAGCTGGCCGGTCTCCCGCCACGGGAGATCGGCCGCTGTGAGCGCGCCCTCGGCGAAGCATTGGAATGGCGGCTGTGGGTCGGCAAGGGACCATCTGCGCCGAGTACAACGTCTGGCAGCATTCACCGAGCAGTCGCGCGCTGCCGCAGCGAACTCGCCGTCCGGTCGCCGTGTTCCTGGCCGACTCCCACGACTTTGGCGCCGCTGTACCCAGCCCACGCTGCTGCGGTGCAGACCTGTTCCCGGAGCCTATCAAATCTCCGGCGCGCCGCGACAATGCCGAACATGGAGGCCAACGCTGGCGATGGCTTCCCATGCGCGAACGCGGCCACAGTGTCCTATGAGCCCTCCGCGGCGACAGCTATGGAGGCGACGCTCATTGCGGAACCCGACATGGACGACTTTGCAGGAGCTCCTGTGCCGTCCATGCTTGTCGTACCTACGCTGCAAGCGTCCTTGTATGTGGGCGACGTATCATCACCGTCGCTCTCGACACCCGGCCTTGTGTATTCGCCCATGTCGACATCGTCAACGACATCCTCAGACGATGGAGATCGTACCGCGCATCTCGGGTTCCGGCACATACCCTCGAGCCTCGGCTACTCCGAAATTTCCGCTGACGCTCCTGGCGGAAAACCATTCGTCATGGACTACTCGCCTTGGGCGGTGAGTGAAACAATTTTTGCGAGGAACAATCTCCCTTCGCTCGAGCCGTATGTCGTCGACCAGCCTGTGCGGCTCCCGCTGTTATCCGAGGCCGTGTCGAACCCTGCCCTGCTCGAACGCTCTGTCGGACACCTAGCTGGTTTCCTTGGCTCATTCATTCATGGCCAAGGCGTCGGCACAGCGAACTCATACAGTACTTCCGCTAATTGGTCGGTGACTGGTCTGCATTGAACACGTTTTGTGATTCGGAGCTACGGACTGACTTAGCATTGGTGGTGGTGGTGGTTTCTCTCTTTCTCTCCTCTTGTACCAGCTCGTATTACTTATTCCCAAATTTCAGTTGTGTACATAGTTCTCACATTTTGTGCCCATTCATCTTTTCGGCTCTGCTCGCTTTCCTCTGTCCCATGTTGTGTTGTCTCCTTGGAAGGCAAGTGTACTTGTGACAACCCTTGTACAACAGTAGATGCTCGTCTCCATATGTCATCTATGGTCTATATGCCCACACCATACATGCCACTTAAAGCGGATTGAGGTGTAAGTGTCAGCCGCCTTATTCTGTTTTCGTGCTCAAAGAACATGTATCTATGCTGAGCTGTTTTGCGTCGTCAAGGGCGACCTGCTATCTTCATCTATCGCTGCTACGACCATCATGAAACCACAGCCACGACATCATGGAATCCGCAAAACAACAAATGTCCCCGAGCAGATCAAATTCCATCATACATCGGACCGTTGTCCAAGACAGATCTTCCGGATATCCATCAGGCGGAACGCGGGCCCGGGGGCGAAGCCTACTCGTTGAAGAACTCGAGTGGTGTGCTCTCGATCTGGATTGCGCGCCAAGTCATCGGATGGCCGTCGACATTGCGGTTGCCTTCGTCTGTCCAAATCGAATGGAATAACACATCCTCGGTACCCTATATGTGCAGAGTGGTATTAGAAGGAACACTTAGAACAGATATAGAACAGATGAAAGCGAAGATGCGCACTCGATTGGGCGGGTCGTGAATCCTGCAGAACGACGATCGTGCTCAGCCGCTAAACTCTCTTGTAGCATCAGGTACACGCACCTGATATGCACATAGCCAGCACCCTCCTCATCCTGCACGGCGGGAAGTCTGATCTTGCCCAGGATGATGGTGCCGTACGACGTCGGTGCGCTGCGGACCTCGACGAGATCGCTCTCGATCGTGAAGTGGACGAGCTGCTCATCAGTGAGACCCGCGGCGCGTGCCCACATCTTGGGCTCGTGCTTGTTCCAGTGGTGCCGCGACTTGATGATCTCGGACTTGATGGTGTGCAGGACGACGTGGAAGGCCTCGATGGCCTTCTCGCCTGGGCGGTGCGGCGCGTTCAGGATGATCTCTTCGGCGGATGCTGGCGAGGGCATGAGCTGCTGAACCTCTCGATTAGTCAGACTCAGTTAACCCACCCATGACTTTGCTTGGTTTCGCGATGTCAGTGGATCTCCTGGGAGCGATGTAACGTGCCAAGAGCGAAGAGCTTTCGCACGACGCGTCGGCCCGGAGGGTGCGGACGCCACAAAGCTGATGGCTCCCAGTATAGCAGGCAACGGTGGCCAGCTGGCACGAGTCAGACGACTACGCAAAGCGATCGTGTGGTCCTTTGTCGAGAACGAGAAATGGAGTTAATTGTCACAGATTTATGGCATGAGGCAAAGAATCACGGATGACCTGCCGTTCTAGGCGGACATATAAAGCCATCTACAGTGAGCCCAGAGCCGCCAGCTTGAACGGTCCTAAATCAGTACAACAACACCAACTCGGACCATGTCTCCTCCGCAGTCGTCAAACGAAGTGACATTTCCGGATGTGCTTCGGCGGATTCGGGCGCGCCGCGCTGGACCAAGAAGCTTCAGCCGCCCGCCGAATGGTACACTAGGCATCGATTCGTCCGGGATAGTGAGCACGGTGTTGAAGAGCATCCGACGCCGGCACTTGCATCGAACCGTAACGCTTCACTTCACCGACGGCACCGCTTACTAGGTCCGCATCGGCCACCACAATCTCCGCACTCTCAAGCAGGAAACCTCGCGGCATAATTTATACAGCGCTGGCCTTCCGGTGCGCAGAACAAGCACTCAGAACGGTTCGGACTGCAGCATATGCTCACACATTTGCACTGATCGTCGCATCTGGAATAGAGATCTGAAGTAGAGACTTGCTACCGCGTCTGGGTCCGTTTTGAAGAGCGCAATAAGTGGGGAGTATGCATCTTCAGGGACTACCACGACATCCATCTTGAGCGACTAGACAGGTTCCCGTTGCCCCATGGCCAGCATCTTTCCAAAAGCGCGAGCCAGAGGTATATTGATCCACGCTGTAATGCTTGTGACAGAACTAGGAATGTCAATATCAATGTTTCTTTAGGCCAAAAGCTTAACAGACTGCTTCTGATACAACAACGTGAGTTGGCGAGCGGATAGGACTCATCTTAACTTGCATTTAGGTGACATTTGATAGGGTTATGACAGGGTCATCTCTATCGATAACGAGATGGCGAGTTAACCTGACAAAAAGACACGAGCGAATATCGACTGAGGAATGAAAACCGGACTGATTTGACTAGCCTCCAGGTTCGTCACAAGACGTCAAGCCCATGTCAGTCTGAAACAGGGGAATGGAGCTTTATCCATCATTCGTCATTGTCCGTGCGAGAAGAGACGGGCGGTAGTAGTCGCCTACCTTCCCATGTCTCGTCAACCATGGTCCGTCTCCGTAAAAGTGTTACGTATCTTGACGGCCAACTGTGCTGAGCAGGGCCGCGGTGAGACATGTCGGACAGCCGTGCGAAGAGGCCGTCTTTGACAAGGGAGACGAAGATCCCGGCGACTAGGGCGGGGCTGGAGCGCGCATGATCGTAGTCGGCGGTGCTTCGTTTGAGTAAATAGGTATATGAATGTCGTCAGCCGTCAATGCCTAGCGATTTGACGGGACGCCAGCACGTACTGATCGGTGCAAGACAGAACTCTGGGCTCGCCTAACCAGAAACCGGGATATATCCACCTTATTCCAAAGGCACCTCGAAGTCTTGACATGCCAGGGAGCATCCAGGTATAAAGGCAGAAGGTAATATTCGACGAGGTGGTGCCTGGAGCCGGTCGCGGCAGAGGAACAGTAAGTCACGGCTGTTTGATTATCACGCACGGCGACAAAAGCCGGAAAGGTTCAGCAAGACAGGCGACCTTAACGAGTTAGCCTCTGACACGCACCTTACCGCCAGCTGCAATCACGACATTGCTGGCGGGGCCGCAGCCCTGTATCGTTCGTGCCTGCATCTACCTCCATTTAATTGATGCCGATACCGGCTAGGTTTTCGGGCGAGCACCATTTGCGGCGACAAGATGATGTGCGACGAGTTAAGATACACAGCCTACAAACTAGGAAGAGGCCCGGAAGCATAAACGGCGTCGTTTAGCTCGAGATGAGCGCGTTGCGATGTGAGAGGTGCCACTGCTGGTGCCGCCGGATCCCAACGTCGGTGCGCAAGCGACGTAGCGACATGTCAGCCGCCGATGGACGGGCAAAGACAGCGGTCGATTTCCCTTTGTGCCGAAAGCAAGATCAATCCGCGTGGCTCGTAAATGGCACAGATGGCGTACTCACCGAGGAGATGCCTGGAGATGCACGCCGCTGTCGCGCGAGACGCAGCGCCTGGCGCTCCGCCGCGAGTGCTCCGTGCCAGGGCGCTGGAAGTTCTGCAAGACGCTGGTGAGCTTGCGCCCAAAAATTCGCAGAAAATCAAGAGTAAATCACATTCAATAATTCCCGGTGCCGAACTGCGGAGGCTTACCTGCTAAGTCATTGTTTCAGCGGCCGAAGGTGTTGGTTAGGATTTGGCTTCCTTCTTCGTCAGGCTGGGGAGTCTGGTCTAGATTCCCACGCTTCCAATGTCATCTACTACTCGCTCTCAGCCGCGAGTCTCATTCGCCTCATTGACTTCCAATAACCTCGGTAAGCAACCTTGCTTGCACACTATGCGGGCAAGCTAAAGCTTCCATAGGCACTGTTCGCAAGCTGAACTCTGTGCTCTTCCCAATCAAGTACAGCGAGAAATTTTATAATGGCATTGTCCAGCCTGAAGTAGAGGACGTTTGCAAGCTCAGTACGTCCTACCGGCCCTGATTGGTATCCAAGACTACGTGCTGACTGCAGGCGAACAAGCAAGTCTATTACAATGATGTGCCTGTAGGCACGTTCTGCTGCAGACTCGAAACGGAGGGCGAGGCGACGAGGCTGTACATCATGACCATGGGAATCCTGGCAGTGCGTTATCCCACCCTTGTCTCAGAAGCGGCCCAGCTGAAGCTTTCATTAGCCATACCGCTCAAGAGGGTTAGGCTCACAGAGCATGCAATACATCATACAAGCTGCCTCGGCACATGCGAAGCCAAGCATCTCGTCCATCTATCTGCACGTCCAGACGTCAAACGACGGGGCAAAGGCGTTCTACGAGAAGCACGGCTTCAAGGTTATCAGAGTGTATGAAAACTACTACAAAAAGATAGTCCCGCCTGACGCGTGGGTGCTTGAGCTAGAGGTGACACCCACGGCTGCTGATGCAGCTGCCGATGTGTCCCAAGCGTGAGGACGACGGAAACTGGTACTCAGAATGTATGTAGTATGGGGCATGGACGCGCCATCGCAAAATAGTCGTGGAGATTATCGGAACTGTTTTACATCAGCTGTACAAGTCTCGTGTGCAGTGCAGACGAAAAACATCCCTACACACGGGGCGGACTAGGGGGAGGTACTAGGTTATGCGGAGCTTGCTGATATTAGGTGAGTTTAGTCTCCTGGGCATGGAATTAGATGGGCTACGGCAGTTTCGTCTACGCTCACCACGATCATCGACCACGTCGTTACGCCCCCTCATCTATGCCACATCGCTTCACGAGCTGGGCGTAACCATCGTTAGCTTGGAGTGCGGGAGAGTGAACGGCGACGGCAGATGTACCTGGTGTCTTTTGAGTGCGTCCTTCCTCGTGAAGGTCTTCCCACAGCCTCCATTACACAGGAAAGGCTTCTCGCCGGTGTGCGTGTCACGGTGGCGTTTGAGATCATGCTGTCGGTTGAACGATAGCGCACACATGTCGCAGGAGAAAGGCCGTTGGGGCGAGGCCGGGTACTGCGAGGCCGTGTCCACAGCGGTCTGCGACTGCTGGGTGTATGCCGCTTGGGCCGCGTACTGTGGGTGTGGCGGATGTTGAACAGGGATGCCGCCGGGGTGTGGCGACTGCGGTGTGGCGTAGGGAGGTACCGAGTGCGGCGGAGGATGAGGATGAGGTGGTGTGTACGTGTACTGAGTCTGGACGGGAGCCCCAGGCGGCGGAGCCTGGAGAGGCACGCCGTTGCGGTCGACGGCCGGGTAGGGCGGCTGCTGGATGGACACACTCGGAGAGCGGTCGTGGGCGTAGGACGACCGGGTGTCGGACGTCTGGTAGGTGGGCAAGGACGATGTCTGGGCCATGGCGTAGGAGGAAGCTGAGTGCGAGTTTTGCTGGTGGGCGCTGTAGGAAGAGGAAGGGTAGCCGGCCGTGGGAGAAGAGCCCGCATAGCCCGGAGAATACTGGGCGTTGTTCTGCCACTGCTGCGGAGATGCATACATCGTCGCTGAGACCGGAGCAGTCTGAGTTCGCCTGTCTGACATGGTCGTCGGCGAACAGGGGAAAATAAGTAAGGGGCAACGTTGGCGTTTATGTTCGAATCTCCCCCAGCATATGTAGTTCCGGGCTAACGCTAGCGGGCCAGGTACCATCTCACTGCCACAATGCTCTTGAATCATCGAATGCAAGTCCCACTCTCGATCAATCAACCGCCGAGCAATACCACACAAACTTGGGACATTCAACCATACAACTTGCTGTGGCTGACCGTAGGGCGTTG
This sequence comes from Phanerochaete carnosa HHB-10118-sp, assembly GCF_000300595.1. Taxonomy (NCBI): domain Eukaryota; kingdom Fungi; phylum Basidiomycota; class Agaricomycetes; order Polyporales; family Phanerochaetaceae; genus Phanerochaete; species Phanerochaete carnosa. The sequence continues at coordinate 2,033,961 of NW_006767633.1, read as the reverse complement.
ATTGATTGTCTGGACCCCGACTCCCGACCCTGCAGCGTCTTCGCGCCGTAAAATCCCAGAGCAAACCCCTACGCCGCTGGTCTGACGACCAGCCATGCCTACTGTCTCCTTCCGACGTCAACGCATTTTGCCATCATCACCACGAGCCAAGAGGTAAGCGCATGCTCAGGCGTAATTTACCTATTTATGTCTCGCGCACAGTCCAGCGCGCGTCGACCTCAAGGAGCATTGTCCTCCACGCTCCAAGTACACCGCGCACAACGAACCCTCGGTGCGGTCTATTCTCTCCGGCGAGCGTGCTTTCTTTACGTAGACCACGGACTGACGCGTCTTCCCCGTGCAGGCCGAATGTCTGGTATTTTCAGGCAGATCAAAACAAAATTGTCCGAGCGCGGCATGTTCGACGTATGGTATGCACTTGCGCAGCCGGGGTGCGCCCTCACAAAAGGCATGGGGCTGTGTTGCGACCGGGAGGAAGCCATGATCCCGCGCTACGGTCGGCAAGTTACTCCAAAGAGCACTTGCTTCTGCTCAGCGCACAAACGCTCCAGTTGTCTGGGTACTGATGTACATAGTTGCTACACCTCCCTAGCCTGAGTAAGTCCTGCTTCCTGTTGACACGGTTACCACACTGATCTGCTGGCAAGGTTCAGAGGCCCGCACAGCCTACGATGAACTTTCCCTTTTTGTTCGGCACCCCTCAGGCCTTCAGGGGGGCTCTGGCGCGACCGTATGGCTACCCCTGGACGTGACTGACATCATTTAGTTGGGAATCCAGGAACAAGTAGTTTAGGCGCGCGACCGTGCGGCACCAGGGGGTCTTGGAGCATTGTGTCGTCGCACCTTCGCCAGGGTGGCGTCGACCGAGGCCGGACGTTCCCATTCCTCGTGGTCGCCCGCAGGAACGCTGTGCGGACGTCGAAACCTCGTTTCCGCGCTCGGGACATGAATTGACACGATTTCACATAGCTGTCCGGCCCCTGGAGCACAATCAAATCAGCGGGACCATCAAGGGTGAGTCGTTCGCGCACGCTAGTGCTATTGAGGCATGCCGCTGAGTCATGAGAGCAGGCCTTGTGATATGTAATGATTCGTTCGCATGCCATGAAAGGCATCTGCAGGCGCAAGTATCGGCGGTGACAGGTAGCCAAGACCGTAGCCATGGTCCCTGCCCGCTTGAGCACGAAGCTCTCAGGTCGTTTGCGCGATAACGTCTCTTCCGGAACACAATATAGAACCTGGTTGATCTTGTACACGGCGAGCATGCGCGCGGGTCAGGAGCTACGTAGCCTGTGATCAGCGGCGCATGTGAGACCTCGTCGGGACAGCCCGCGGGATTACGCCAGCTGTCAATTAAGAATATGTACGAAAAAAATACACGGTAGTGCTCAGCTTCATACACACCTTCCTCTTCGAACGGTATGCAAATCTGCGGGCTTCTAAGAAGGCTGTGAACCCGCCATGGAGCTGGGGCTACCCAACGATTCAGATGGGCTTCTAGTAAGAATGAATTCCCTGCTTTCCAGAAGAAAGGCTGTGAGCTGTGCGCCAAAAAAGGCATGCGTCGTTCATGCGCTTTGCCTCTCTCCATCATCCGCGCTGACGAGCGTAGACCCACCCCTCGCGCCCAACCAGCCGCCAGAGCAGCATGGGACTTGCCCGCGTTACGCTTGCTTGACAAATCCCCGCACTCCCAGGTACGGCATGTCCAAAAGACCGTTGAGCACAGCAGGTCCGTCGACTCCGCGGAAACGCAAAGGCCCGAACAAGGTCTCAAACAACCAGCCAAGCCTGGACAGCTTCTTCGGGGTGCGGCCTACGGACACCAGCCCGCGCCAGGCGGCCTCTAGCAGCAGCGCAGACCGCTCTCGGCCGCCTGGCGCCACAAGAGCGTCGGATTCGGCTTCGCTTGATGCTGATGAAGCGTTTGCGAGACGGCTGGCGGAGGAGGACGGCGTGGACACCCACATGCTCGGACACAAGCACTTTACAGCTTCTAGCACGCTAGCTGGTCCCAGCAAGCCTGTTGCTAGGGCGTCACCCGAAATTATCGATGTCGACCTTCTCGAGGACCCCGAACACGGTGAAACTGCCGTCTCTGGCTCGGGGAAGAAGTCTAACAGACCCGTTGCGCCTCGAACACCAGTCTCAGACGAACCTGGCTTGTCAAAGACAGAAGTTCACGGCAGCCCTACCTTGACTCGCACGCTCATAACCACCGAAGCAGTTGAGCAGGCAGCAATCTACCCTCCATTAGATGTGGACCCCGTTGCCTATTCTCTCGATAAATGCCCGTGGCAGCGCAAGTCTGCACCGTATTCGTTTCTAGCTCATGGACTCGCAACGCTTTCGAGCACTAAATCGCGCATAGCGATCATGAACGTGCTGACGAACACACTTCGTGCCATCATCAAGTTCCACCCCATATCTCTCTGCCCTGCGTTGTATCTCCTCTCTAATACGCTAGCACCGCCTTACACCCCTATTGAATTAGGCCTGGGCCCTTCCATCATGTCTAAAGCAATTCAGGACGTCTCTGGTTTGACTTCGGCCGCTCTACGGCGCCTCTACAATTCAACCGGAGATCCAGGCGGGTTGTCACCTTTGACTGCTAGTCTCCGGTGAAACTGACAGAATTGTAGGCGATGTCGCCTTTGAGGCCAAGTCGAACGTTCGAACGTTGGTCCCCCATCCATCGCTACTGATCGTTGGGGTTTATGACTCGCTGCTCAAGATTGCGCAATCGAAAGGCACGGGCGCTGCGAAGGCCAAACAGAGTATCGTCCAGAAGCTCTTGGTTTCGGCCAAAGGCGAGGAGACTCGTTATCTAGTGCGGACCCTGGGCCAGAACCTGCGGGTGGGTGCCGTGCGCACGTCGATCCTCACAGCACTCGCACGAGCAATGGTCCTGACACCGCCCGCGTCCATTCAATCGGCTGGCTCCGCATCCTATGCCTCAGACGCGCTCCTGGCCGAGATAAAACCTCTTCCGGCGGGTTCAAAGAAGAAGATGGCGGACACGGCAAGGGATGATCTGCTGGAAAAGTTCACTCGTGCGGAGGCAGTCATCAAGAAAGCCTATGTGCTACACCCGAATTACGACCACATCGCCGCAGCTCTTGTTGACGTTGGGCTGGACGGGCTAGCTGAACGCCTGCCTTTGACAGTGGGTGGGTACGCACTGCGCATGTACGGCCCCCGCTTACGTTCGGTCGTTCAGGAATACCTCTCCTTCCAACTCTGGGCTCGCCCGTGCGGTCGCTAGACGAAGTATATGACCTATTAGGATCACAGCCGTTCAGCGCCGAATTTAAATACGACGGACAGCGGGCGCAGATACACGCCGCCCGACGATCTCAAGGATCAAACATTGTGAAGATCTTCTCACGACATCTTGAAGATATGACTGACAAGGTACTTGGAATTCCATCTCATGTTTCCACGGCGAACCTATCGGATCTGATACGGATGATACATTCCCTGCCGTTACTCGGAAGCAGTACCCTGACGTCTCCTCCCTTGTCCAAGATATCTTTGCAAATTCCCAAGAAACCGAATCGTTCATACTCGATGCAGAGATTGTGGCCATTGATCCCGTCGACGGCAGCCTCAAGTCCTTCCAAGAGCTGTCGAATAGGGCACGAAGGGACGTGAAGCTGGACGACGTAAAGGTGTCAGTTTCTGTCTTCGCATTTGACTTGATGTACTTGAATGGGGAAGTATGTCCTGCTACCCCAGCTTTGCGTTCTTCTCTGACCTAGGTGGATGACAGATCCTCCTTGAAAGGCCGTTTCGGCTGCGTAGGTCGCTCCTTCGCACCGTCTTTCCGCCCGTGGTGCCGGATAGCACGAGTGCTGCGCAGTTCCAGCACGTGCAGAGCTGTGAGAGCGCGGACGGGAGGGAAGCTGTGGAGCAATTCTGGCAAGAGGCTGTGAGCAGCCGTAGTGAGGGTCTCATGATCAAGGTTCGCGCAGCGGCTCCACTCGCTGTCCGTCGGCTTGCTGACTATTCGGAGCAGCTATTAGATTCCGGCCTGGTGACGGAGGACAACAAATCGAGGCGGAAACCCCTGCCCGCAACGTACGAGCCCGGTACGGCTGCACTAGCCTCGAGGCCCTTGCGCTAGCTGACCGACGGGATCTCACTAGATAAGCGCACGGCGGCATGGCTTAAGCTGAAAAAGGACTATGTCACCGGGCTCGGGGACAGTCTTGACCTCGTGCCAGTCGGCGCATGGCACGGGAACGGGCGCAAGGCACAGTGGTGGAGTCCGATCCTTCTGGCAGTCTGGGACCCCTCCACGGGAAAGCTCGTCGCGGTTTGCAAATGCATGTCAGGTCGGTTGTCCTTGCACCCTGATATCTAAGGTTACGCCCAACGCTGAGAATGATGTCTCCCAGGATTTTCCGATGCATTCTACAAGGTGGGTTATGTAGTGTGTCGGATGTCAGCGGTGATTCTCATTTTCCGCACTTCCAGGAACTCAAGGAACGATATCTCGAAGATTCGGAGACATGTTCAAGACAGCCACAATGGAACTACGAGGTTCTGACAGGCGGTAAGTGGGGCGCAATGTGCTTCGAGACCATGCTCTGAACAGCAACGATAGGACTGAAGCCTCAAGTGTACTTCAAGCCGCAGGAGGTGTGGGAGATCCGGGGAGCGGAGTAAGCCCATCTCTCGTGTCTGCGCCCAGTTTCTCACGTCTCGTTTTCTCCGCCCCAGCATTACTATCAGCCCTGTCTCCGTTGCGGCTCTGGGAATGGTGTCTGAAGCGCGCGGCTTGAGCCTGCGGTTTCCTCGTTTCATCAGGGTGCACGACGACAAGGCGGTGGAGAACGCCAGCACTCCCGAGTTCCTCGCAAACATGTACCGCTCGCAGCAAGGCAAGGACCGGAGCGGAGTGGACGATGGCGATCTTGTCGACGTTGATATGCAAGAGTCTGAGGCAGAGGACGCGTACGACTCAGATGGTTAGGGCTCTTACACGGCAGCCGTCTTATGTAGCGCAGCAGAGGAGGACGAATGCAGCATCTGCCGCAGAGATGTTTCGGAGTCAGCGTGACTGTTGCCAACTGGCATATTTTAGTGGGCGTAGCTTCCGTCCACTGATTAGACTTGCCTGTTTCGGATACGCGTGTCCGCACGCCCCGGCGTCGGCGTCTGGTCTCTGCCGGCCCGGAGATACCGGCACCGGAGTCCCCAGGCTCACCCGCCTCCGCTGCTTGAGCTGTCCTCACCACGCAGAGCTCAGACCGTGTACCGACTCCGGAGCCCACGTCGACATCGCTGCACCGCTCTGTGTACAGGCAAACCCTACCATGCGTTTCATAGCTGTTATCTTCCTGCTTTTATGCGTGGTTTTTGCCAAGGAAACGGTGAACGATGCTGGTGCGTTGTGTGGCCTGGTACGAAACCGTCGTGGCGTTGATCCGCTCATGAGCCACCCAGCAAGGTTAGCGAGGCAACTCGTGAGCCAGTCGCCAGATGCCATTGGTTACATGGCTACAACTTACCCCGATGACCACGACACGCTGCCAGGTGAGGCATCCCTCAGCGTCTGCCCACGGGAGTTCTAAAACTTGAAACCGGCGCGGCCCAGGACAGCCGTTCTCTCTCCAAGAGTACTTTGGCGAGTAAGATCATATGCTAGCTGAGCTGCTATATCGTCGCTGACTCGTGTAGTTGTCATACGAACGGGTCGCTGACCCTCTTGTTCATGCCGATATCCCGCCACAGCCAGAACATTCTCCATTCGCCGACGCACGCAGCCTCAATCTCCATAGGGCCCGAGCACCCGGCGGCAAGCCGGGCGCGCGTCGCGCTCATTGGCAATGTCACCATCTTCACAGACCTACATTCGGCGCCCGAGCGCGAGCGGATCGAGGCCTGCTACGTTGCGCAACATCCGGACGCGCGGCACTGGCTGCCTGGTCCGCACGAGCCGCACATCGTAAGTTCCGATTCACAGCCCGCCATCGTACCGCTGACCGGGCTGTTGCGCAGGCGTACTGGGCGCGCTTCGACCCGCAGGTGAGCTTCTCGGTTGTTTCATCCCCGCCGCCGCGGATCGCTGAGATCATCTGTCCTGCCCAGAGCATCTACTTCGTCGGGGGCTTCGGAAGCTCGCATTTCATAGGTTACATTCCGCTCGAAATGTATCAGAGCGCTGTACTGCCGCCGGAACAAGGCGTCGCTGGTCGAATTTTGGTCAGCCAGGCTAACAACCTGTAGTCCCAGGATCTGGGCTGCATTATACTATTTTCAATGCTGCAATCACGAAATAATGCGGCGCAGCCATCTATGAACATAGGTTACCCATAAGAATACCGTGTCGACAGGAACAAAAAGTCCGCGGCTCCGCGATAGTGTACACGCATGATGAAATACACTTCTCTACAATGATGACACCAGGCGAAGCATTACATGAGATATGCAAACGCTATTGGGGCCTGGACACAAGGTGGTGGTGGTGGTGAGAGCGCCCAGGGGTGAACACACCTAGCGTTAGGCCGCGCTCAGCAGTGTTGCTCCGGATAACATGCCGAACTCCTACCAAAGTGCAACTGAGCGCGGCCGCTGCTGTAAGACAACGAGTACAAGACAACTCAGCGGTATATTTCCGCAACTTCTAATGTATATTTGAGGTTTTGCACGAGTGTCAGCTCTCCAGGGCTTTGTGCATATGCAAACGCCGCATCAACGGCCTTGGCGAGCTCGCCGCTCTCCCGCGCCTCGCGCCACGCCGGATCTTGTTCGTCGGAGTCGAGCTGGTCCTGCAGCCCAGCAAACGCGGAGACGAGTTGAAACTTTAGCTGGCAGGTGATGTCGGCGGACGACGCTCTAGAACTCGACGGGCCTCTGAGTAGTTCGAGGATGTCGGCGGTAGGCGGGGTAAAAAAAGTTCGTCGCATCGTCTCCGGTTCGGCATTTGTTCCGCTTGTTGCTGATTCGTCTGCTCCAGCTTTAGCATTGGCACCCCGCTGACGAGGTGTTGGTCGCGGTCCGATCCTCGCTTGGGGCTTTGGTCGCGCCCTTCTGCTGCCAGCTAGTGTGTCTGCGAGGCAGAGCTTGCATAAAGACACCTTGAAGTGGTTGGCGGTCTGCGAGACGGGCAGAAGAGAGAATAATATCTCCAGCTGCTTCTCGGTCAGGCCCAGCGTGCGGGCGCACACAGCATTCGTGATCATTGGAAGATCAACAAAAACTGTCGCTGTCAGATTGACGAGCTAAGATTTACGTTGACGGTATCAATGACCGTCAATGTATGTATTAGATTGGTATGAGATGTGCTTACGAGAGCAAGGAGACGTATCCCAAGTACGTATCTGCCTCGTTGCTGCAGGCTGTAGAATGCGACATCAAGTGGTGCTTCTACCTCCCACCGCGAACCTGATGCTGATCGGCTAGGAGGTATCTGCGAGAGCAACAATGGGGAAAAACGTGCTAAAAATCCGTTGAGAAAGGCCGCCCAATGTGAAAACGTGATGCTTACGTTGACCACGCGCTGCGACCGCTGCTTCGTCCTTCTCAAACATTTTGAGAAGCCATTCAAGAACTGGCCAAGCTTGTTGGTCTACAGGGGCAGGCACCATGAACGACTCGTCCTCTTCATCGGACCAGTCATTGTGCCGGCCACGTTTAGACCTCCTGTAATTTGAGCTCATGCCATCCACCCCTGGGCTGTCCCGCTTAACGAAGCCTTCTCGCAGCAACTCCCAACAGTTCTTTGCCTCCCTGACGCGACGCGAGAAGTGAGCCATCTCAGGTTCACAATCGTCATCGTTGTTGGTATGTGGATTTCCCAGTCCTGGGAGGTCGGACAAGCCATAGTTCGGCAAGGCATGAAGGAGAGACTGCGGTGAATTTGCATAGGCCTTGAGTAATTTCAACGCCGCCTCACATGCGGCCGAAGTGGGCGTGCACGAGCTGCGCTGATGCCGTGCCGCGTATTTGCTCGGTGAGGCAGGGATGACGTCCATCCGTGATGCGTCGCGGTCGTCCTCTGCGGAAGGCGGTGGATACAATGAAATATACACGACATTTCGGATATGGGCACTAGGCGCGTTAATTGCTACAGCTTCTGTGGTCATGTAAAACGGCACTCACGGGCACGGTTTGACACCCGAGTGCCTGAGCACGTCGAGGAGTGCAAGAGCCGAGTCGATGTTGCCTTCCTCGAAACACGTATCGACGAGGCTACGCTCATGATTTGTCAATTCTTTCTCTACGGCCTGTGTAGAGAAATCAGGGTTTTGTATCGCCATTGTCAACGTTGCCGAAGGAAAAGGAATCAACAGATGGGTCAGGAGAGGTAGCAACGTCAAGGCACACCGCGCGAGCGTGACGAGTGTGACGACATTAGTCGCGCCTAGTCACGTGTGACACAGGGCCACTTCGGGAAGCTGGGCGCCTGTAACTCTCGCTGGACTCTGTCATGCTTGCCTCCCGCTGCATCGCGTTGCAAAGCTACCGTCTCGCGCCTCGCTGTTTCCCCGCATCGTCGTTCAGAGCCCAGCATATGTCTTCACCTCAGGCGGGTCCGGTCGAACTGTCAATCCGTGAGAAGGTGCGCATCTGTTTGACATAGCAAACCTCGCGTTTCAGTTCCATGCTTAGTGTGCGCCTTCCCCTTCCCAGCTGACAGCGCTCCTCAGCCCTTCCGAGCTCAAGATTAGTAACGATTCCTGGCAGCACAGACACCATGCTGCCATGAAAGCTCAGGGCGGCGGAAGTGGAGAAACCCGTACGTCCAGCCCTTCTGCTCTCTATACCTGATGGGCTTTGTGCCGCTGACCACGCTGATGAAGATTTCTCTATTGATGTTGTTTCGGATGCCTTCAAGGGCAAGGTTAGCTATCTCTCTACCGTCACCGCATACATGATGCCGATCTCTGTTTGTTAAAGGCGACGATGCAACGACACCGAATGATCTACGCGGCGCTTACTGACGAGTTCGCGCAAGGACTGCATGCACTGTCCCTGAAAACCAGAACGGGGGAAGAACTGCGTAAGAGCGCTTCCGATTAAGTACCACGGTCAGGGATCCTGTGCCGTCCCCGAACCGGCGCGTGCAGTTCGACATGTGGGCAGACTACTCCCGCCCGAGCTATGCAGCTTCACTGCTCATGCAATAAATCAACGGACGGCGGCGCATCCGCGCAGTCTTGCAGGGTTGCAAAGTTAGATTATGGAGCTTTGGTAGTGCGTGATCGTCGATACGCTATGTTCGCTGAATCACCCTCGTCTGAGCTCCGATAGCTCTCGCGCCCGACTCTACCGCATACGGCAGCGTTTGGTTTTGAGCAGGTTCACTGGATGATGCATGAGGCGTGCCTCGAGTCTTCACATTTACTAAACGCTGATAAGCCAGTGTCTTGCGATGACCGGCTACGGGCGGGCTGTAGTGCTTGCTGTCCGATCCAAGCTCTTTCCCTGTTGTGTCACAACAGACCGCCGCAGGTGAAGATGTGGCGTTCCTTGAGGCGTTTCTCTCTGCGCTGATTCATTGGCCCCGTATTGTCAAACAGCCAGTCCGGATCTGCGACTATCAAGACACTCGACCTAATTATGTAGCACTCTAGACAGACTGACGGAGGCAGGATCAGTTGGCAAACGTCAGTCACATCAAAGGGCACAGCCACCGATCCTGCAGCGTCAATCGCATCCTTTTGAAGCATCCTAAGTCTATCGTGAAGCCATAGCGCACATGTGGTGCTTCGCGGACATTTCTCTTCCGCGGTTCCTATCCATCCGGTGATTACGCAGCCAGGAGAGTTATGCACATGAATCCTTCTCTTCATAGCTTTCTGGCTGTACGTCGGTGCCTGAAGTTGGCGACGAACATCATTGCTGTCGTCGGGGTACCGGACGCCTGGATACTGCCGCCGTTCTTGGTCCAGCTCGCGGGTAAGAATCGTGTTTTGCAGCGCGATGAATCGCCAATCGTCCGGGTAGCAAGTGCAGATACTCATTTCTTCCCACTGTACACGGTCACTGTTGCGGCCTTTCGAGGAACCGCCGAATTGGGATGCCTGCGCGTACGCGGGTATATAAATAACGCACCGTACTCCTCATTCCTCACCGACACCCACCCAGTTCGAGCCATCCGCCAGCATGCCTTCAGGTCAAGTTCCGTACTACGACCCTTCGCGTCAAGATCCAAACAGGCCGACCCTTCCACCCATTCGAGCCATCTTTGGTGGTACGGCGATGGACACTTTGAAGAACAATGTGCTAATTTATTTTGCACAGAGGAACTTGCGCAAGCCGTTCCATCAGCACAGAGCGCTCGCCGGAACAGCGCCTCGTCCTCTTCGCCTCACATCCCGTTTCAACGGCTCGCTCTCGCCGACAACGGCGCGCCTCGCCCACAGACGCCCGGCGCGAGCTCCCGAGGCCAGACCTCACGGGCCCCGCCGACCTACCCCGAAAGCTCAAGGCCCACATCCCCGCCGAGTCAAGGACGGTCGTCCTCCGATGCGTCTTACCGGGCAATTCTTCCGCAGACGCACACCGCGTACTCGCGCACGGGCATCGTGACCCGGCACATCGATCCTAACGCGCTAGCGACTAGCGGGTATCCGTACGCCGCCTCACAGCCACTTCCGCCGAACGCACAGGGTCAGCAGTACCCTTACGACCCGTCGATGCTTGACCGCCAGGCAAGTGCAAGTGGCCGATACGAATGCATGTGGTGTGGAAAAGGGTTCACCCGGCCTTCTAGCTTGAGGGTACGTCCCTGCGACGATGATTCACATGATGTAGCTGCTAAGGAGCGCTGATGGCCGCAGATTCATATGAACACTCACACAGGGGAGAGACGTGAGTTTGCATTGTTCTAGGAACGCCCATGGCGGATCACTAATCAAATTGGCGTTGGGTGATAGCTTACGTTTGCCCTTTCGAGGGCTGTGGGCGCAGTTTCAGTGTCCAGAGCAACATGCGCCGGCACGCGCGCGTGCATACCAGGAACACTGATGGTCAAGCCGAGCAGGATCAAGATGACGTCGAAGAGGAGGAGGAAGAGCTGGCCTCCAGCTCTCAGAGCGGATCGCACAGCCGTGGCGGCAGCGGCTCCTCTTCGCAGCGCGGAAGCAGCAGCAGCGGACACGGCAAGGCTCGCAGCTGATGGGCCTACGCATCTCTCACGACGTGAGGCCCTGAAACGACTGATTGAAGCTGTGCGACATACGGGCTCTCCGTCCTCGGTCCGCAAGTCTAATTTATTGCTGTCATGTCTTTGCCAAGCACGCAATTTCGTTTTCCTAACTTATTCTGCATCACGACTCGCACATCTCGCTCTCGTTGTTGTATATTTATACATACTCGCTTCCTATTACGGCCCCGATTCTGATATCGCGCAGCTCTTGTTCGCACCCCATATTTATATTCGTGTAGACTTTGGAGAAGTCTTTACATATGTAGTTAGATCCTACTAGTAGGCAATGAACATTGTGCCAGAGAAGGCAGTGTCCCGCGTATCAGCATCATGCGTCGAATTGCTAGCTTACTTGACTGCAGAATTCTAGTATCGGCGGACTTGAGGATCACTTTGCCCACGCTATTGCCAATGCATGTCCGAACTGCCCATAGAAAAGGCGACTCCGTCGGAAGCCCACGTTGTGGGATCCTCAAGGACAGCAGAAGGCTGCCGCAGAAACGCCACAATGCCTGCGGGAGAAGCAGCCAGCAGCTTTGGGGCTGAGCGAAGTGGCATGTGATGTTCGTACAGAGGCTTCCAGAAGGCGTCGTGTGGGTGGTCGGAGGATAGCCGCCCTATCATTGAGCGAAAGACGGTGTCCATGTCGTCGGTGATGCCGGGCAAGGTGGCCTCCGCCACAATGCTTTGGGCGCATCTGGTGCGCTGACGACATATTGTCGAGCATCTAGGCATGATCCGCCGTGGTCCCCCTATTGGAGACCGAAGCTGGGAAGAGAGCGACGGGCAGGGTTGCGCAACGACACAGCAGTTGTTGGGAATGGCTGAAACACAGAGCGTGGAAGCAGAACACGAATGTGCCGGTCCTGCTGGATGTGATCAACCGTTCTAGACAGATCAGGTCAACATAGCGGGGGCAAGGGGGATGTGCGAGAACGCACAGCACACGCCGAGGGAAGTGCGAGATGCTCGCACGGCACCTAGCAACTGAAGTTGGTAAAACGTCATCGCGGTAGTATTTGAGGCGTGCCTGGCCCGCAGTGCCGCCTCCAGGACAAACCATGCGGAGGCGACATACGAACACTACGCCAGGCACCGAAATAGTCGCCACCTGCTTCACTGCTCCACATGAGTCCCCGCGCGGAAAGAACATACTTGCCTCTTTTCCCCAACAATGATGTGCAGGAAGTAGTGATCCCAGGACGGGTCCCTTGACGGCCGGTCAGGGAAGGCGGTAAGTCGCCCTATAACCTAAAGCCACAGGGGTATTACAATATACTGTGGGGATTACGAGAGGTCGTACGTATCGACACTTCGGCATGACTCTGAATGCTGCCTCCCTAACAGCATTGTCTGGACTTGAGCGAATGAGAAGAACTTCGCGACGTATACTCCGTTGTCGTGATGGTACGGGGGGATGTCATCTGATGCGCTGATATAATTTCGTCATTTGAGCTCAAATATCGGTCTAGAGATATGGCAGTACGGTTAAACACGAGTAGGCCAGCGAGCGGGTGGTTCACCGACGGTACGATCGCAATACGGATCACATTCATTTTCAGTTATGTGAAATTGTGGTAATGTCCGTGTATGAGATGACCTGAACTCACATAACAATTAAGTCGCACGCGACTTTGTCGGGAACCGCAGCTACTTGGCTGGGGGCCAAGGACAAGGTGCTATGCATCGTTGCTTTGTGCCAGTGCATTGGCAGCTTTGTGCACAGGCAGCATTGCAGCTGTCGCAGTCAGACACGAGCCTGGTGACGCATAGACAGTTCGTCCTATAAGAAATGTATGGCGTTAGAAAGCTAAGGATACCGCCAAAGGTGCGATTCTATCTCTTCGATTCTACGCCAGGCTGGGCACCGAGCCCACCACTGCCAATGGTATGTGACGGTGAGGACGGTCTCAGCGACGATCCTGATCTCAGCTAAAAGACCTTTACTGTCACTACAGTCAACTAGTGCAAAGCAAACTGCTGGTGCGTACGATAGGGATGGTGTGTGTCAGCGGAGTGTAAGCATCGGACTGCCAGCAACTTGCAATATGGCGCTAATTGCTCGGAGGTAAGCGCTCCATCCTCCGGGCTGAAACGCGATCTGGAGATTGCCGCCGCATCAAAACCACGTGCGGACGAATTTTCATGGGCGCCTGTTATCTGCAGCGCCCTCAAGGCGGTCCCCGAGCCTCTTCAGGATCTCTCACTTTTCACCGTCCCCATCGCCTGCGACGGCGGACTTCCTGGTCGGGCAAGCCTTGCGCAGTGTTCAGGCTATTCTACATTCGACCGCATCTTGAACTTCCCTCGCAACGCATCGGATTCTACTGCAGCTGTATATTCTAATCGCGCTTTCGATCTCCTCAAGTTGTATCCTCAATGTCTCCAATCGCAATGACTGTAGCCACAGATTCTCAGTTTGGACCCCTCATAGAAGCTCTTAAATCGGCTCCTACTGCGCCAGGTGCGTATCTTGAATGTCCATGTCGTGTTCTCGCCCAATTGATCTTGCATCTAGATGCCAAAGCCGCAGCAGATCGCCTTGCCCGCGAAGTCTCAAAATTTGGCTACGAATCACTAAGGTAAGTATCTCACGCACCTTGAGCTGAAGATCTGGACGAATCTTTCTCTCCAAGTGATGCCAATATCATCTCTACGCTTCATACCTTTGCTACAAACAAGAAGTCTGGATATGAACGCGAATCAGCCGCCATGGGGTTCCAATCCCTTGCAACTGTTCTGGGTGCACCTGCTGCCCCTCATCTTCTTTCCTCTCTTCCCGTTCTTTTTGAGCTGTACATGGACAAAGGCGACGTCGTACGCGCTGCTGCCACTGCCGCTTGCAAGGCAATCCTCAAGCTGTTCCCGCCTGAAGCCACTCGCGTCGTTTTCCGCGCTCTCGAGGATATCCTGGACGATGGAAAATGGCGCACGAAAGTCGGAGCCCTTGACGCCATGAAAAGCTTCGTTACCACTGCCCAGGAAGCCGTGGCAGAGCAGCTTGGTGTCATACTGCCGAAAGTCGAAGCAGCCATGCACGACACCAAAACTGAGGTTCGTTGATGTATGGCTAAGTCCTTAACTTGCTGCTGAATGCAGGACGCAGGTATCCTCTGCTGCCATAAAATGCGCGACCGCCCTCTGCGGTACCCTCGCCAATGCCGACTTGACCTCTCACATCCCTGCCCTCGTCAAGTGTATGTCAAATCCTGATTCAGTTCCCGCTTGCATCAAGTCCCTCTCCAACACAACATTCGTTGCTGAGGTCACTGCACCAGCTCTGGCCGTCCTTGTTCCACTCCTCATCCGCGCGCTGAACGACCGTAGCATGGAGGTTCAAAGGAGAACGGTCGTCGTCATCGATAACCTTGTCAAACTCGTTCGCGATCCTAATATCGCCGCCACGTACTTGAATCCTCTGGTCGACGGTGTAGAGAAGATCGCGAAAGGTGCTGCATTCCCAGAAGTCCGCGCCTTCGCCGAGACAGCGCTCAACACCCTCCTGAAGGCCGGTGCCTCCAAAGACGGGCCCCCGCCTCCTCAGCGCAACATCGAAGAAGAGACCAAGTCTGTCTCTGCAGCTATCCTCACACTTCTTTCCCAGGATCTTGTAATTGTTTCTGCTAGCATGCACAACGGTCCGCATACACCGAGGCATCCTTTGCTGGCGGCTAGCATTTACTTCGCATCCACTCTTGCTGCCGACCTCGCTCACACCCGTCGCTTCACGGATAGCAAGCAGTGGTACAGATGCGTTGGCATTTACTTCAACCCCTGGTTCCCGGCCGATCAGCAGTCCGGCGAGGCCTTCGGCGAGCAGGTGCGCCAGCACTTCCATGCCATCGACAAGGCGAAGCACGCTCCCGCCAGCGCTGGCGATGACGCTGAAGGCGAGGTTCTTTGCGACACTCTGTTCTCCCTTGCCTATGGTGCTCTTCTTCTCCTGTCCCATACCACCCTCCGCCTTATCCGCGGCCGCCGCTACGGTATCCTTGGTACCAATGGATCCGGAAAGTCTACTTTGATGCGCCAGCTCCGCGACGGCAAGGTTGAGAACTTCCCTCCGCAAAGCGAGTTGCGCTGCGTCATGGTCGAGCACTCCCTGCAGGGAGAGGACACTTCGCGTTCTATCATTGACTTCATTGCGTCTGGTGAGTTGTAGCGCGTTATCCATTGCAAATTGGCCTAAGCACCTGTATCAGACACGGCTCTTGCTGATGTCCCGCGCGAGAAGATCAGGAGACAGCTTATTGAGGTTGGATTCGATGAAATTCGTCAGGCGGAAGTCGTTGGCGGTCTCTCTGGAGGCTGGAAGATGAAGCTTGAGTTGGCTAGGGCCATGCTTTACAACGCTGATCTTCTGCTGCTTGATGAGGTACGTCATCTTATCGTCCCTTATCGACGGCTACTAATCAAAACACATTTTAGCCTACTAACCATGTGCGCAAACGCTCGAGTTTTCATTACCGTCAGTGATTTACCTGTCACATTTCCAGCTGGATCGCGATTCCGTGCGGTGGCTGGAACAGTATCTCATCGCTAAGAAGCGCGTGACATGCTTGATCGTCAGTCACGACTCTGGGTACGTCCATGGTCCACGGGGTGGTCTCTCAGTGATGCTCATCTGTTTGGTCAAGGTTCCTGGACACTGTTACGACAGACGTTATTCACTACGAAAGCAAGAAGCTCGTGTACTACCCAGGCAACCTGTCTTCATTCGTGGAGAAGCACCCCGAAGCAAAGTCGTACTACACCCTTGCCGCCACCTCGGTTAAATTTTCATTTCCACCTCCCGGATCGCTCATGGGTGTCCGCAGTAATACCAGGGCTATTTTGAAAATGACGAACTGTACCTTCACTTACCCCGGACGGAGTACCCCTAGCTTGCACGACGTCAGCTGTGCGCTGTCCCTATCGAGGTGCGTTTGCGTGCATGCATGGCCGTGTGGTACCATCTGATGGACTTGTTGCAGCCGCGTTGGGATCGTAGGTCCAAATGGTGCAGGTAAATCCACACTCGTCAAACTTCTTACTGTAAGCGGCCTGGCAGCGGTAACATCGGCCTCGTGCTCACCGTCACCCAGGGCGAGACTGAACCTCAAGAGGGTACGGTGTACAAGCATCCGTCTTTGCGCATTGGTTATGTCTCTCAACATGCCACCCACCACATTGGTTCGTTGCGTCTTAGCTTATTTTGCGGATGATGGCCCTGATGCGTTCCGTTATAGAGCAACACTTGGAAAAGACACCCATCCAATACATCCAGTGGCGGTTTCAGGACGGCCATGATCGTATGCTAAAATTTGTTCTTGCACTGTTTTACGTGCGTTAACCGGAACGCGATCTATTGCAGGTGAAATCCTGGAGAAGGCGACTAGGGTACTCACTGATGCCGAGAAGGCTCAGCTGGAGGTCGAGTTCGTCGGCAAGAACGGACAACGCCGAAAGCTCGAGGTTTGCACCTGTTTCATCTATTAGCTCCGAAACTGTCGCTGAACGTTCGCCTCTCCGACAGCTGATCATGGGTCGCCAAAAGTTGAAGAAGTCCCTCCAGTACGAAGTCAAGTGGCGAGGTGCGAGGCGTGCTCGTGGAAAGAAGCTCAGCACGCTGACGCTGTTTCCCTAGGTCTGGACCACCGTTTCAACACGTGGATACCACGAGAACAGCTCATTGAGAAGGGGTTCACAAAGCTTGTTCAGCAATTCGATGACTTGGAGTCATCGCGAGAAGGTGCCGGTACACGGGATACATCTCTTCATCTTGTCCGCAAGCACCTGGAGGATATCGGTCTCGATGGCGATATCGCACAATACAACGAAATCGCCGGTTTGTCCGGAGGTAAGGCTCGTGTGCAAAATGTGCTGCTAGTTCGGATCGTTGACCCGACTGCGTTCCCAGGCCAAAAGATCAAGCTCGTCATTGCAGCCTGTTTATGGAACAACCCGCAGGTGCGTATACAGGCCGCGTGTTGTTTCACCCTCCTCTAACCCCACCATGCTAGATCTGTGTGCTGGATGAGCCAAGTAACTTCTTGGACCGAGAGGCCCTCGGAGGGCTTGCGGTCGCCATCCGCGACTGGGCGGGTGCTGTCGTATGTTTACGTCCTCACGCTCGCCGCGCCCGCCATCAGTGCTGATCGCACCATTACAGGTCATCATTTCTCACAACGAGGAGTTCGTGTCTGCATTGTGTACGCTCAAATCGCTTGCATGTTTTTCCCGCATTGACTGATCGCTCCTTCTCCCTTGCAATAGGCCCCGAGATCTGGCACGTTGAGGCGGGACGGGTGAAGCAGAAGGGTAAAACTGCAGTCGTCGAGGATGCGTTCGCAGACGCGAAGTCCGCCCGCGCCAGTGGAGCCAATACGCCTGCACGCTCGCGCCTGCAGACCCCGGCTGCATCGAACGCCGGCACTCCTGCAGGTAGCGGCGCGGAGCGCGACGGCAGCGCAGCAGCACTTCTCGTCAAGAAGAAAAAGAAGGTGACGCGCAACCAGCTCAAGGCTCAGGAAGAACGCAGGCGTGTTCGCAAGCTGAACTGGCTCGCCTTTGGGGGCCCCAAGCCAGAGGACACTGATAGTGATTAGATTCATGCCCCGTTACTGCGCCATAGGTTTCGCGCTAGACTAGTGTTTAAGTTATTCAGTCACATTAGATGGGCAGACGTTGTATAGAGGGATTCACGGGTTTCTTCTACATTATTGACACAGCTATGATCACGAGAGGATGGAGCTATTCGGCGTCCGAGTCGTACTCTTCGCTCTCACCAGGCACCGCTATCTAGTGCTTCGTATCGCTATGCGTAGCTAGAGGCTAACGGCGCCAGGTGCGTCAGGAATATTAGCGTATTCTTTGGCTAGTTGTCTTGCACGACTTCGGTCGAACCGTAGAACTAAGAACGAATTCATAGCCTAAGGCTTGAAGCTTGAAGCTTGAGGAGCTATGGTATAGAGAACTGCCAAATTTTATGGTCGCTATGGAGCGGCCTCGCTTTGATGCGCCCTTGCGCCATCCCGTCCTCAATGACCATCGTCTTCGTACCGGTGGATTTCCCGCTCGTTGTTTGCCTGCCTTCACAGACCACTGTTCGTGTCCAAACGCTGTATTCTTTGTCCATTCCTGTACTGATACCATCTGCTCTTCTAAGTCTCTAGTGCCGCCGTCCTTCTCCCTTTGATGGTTACCACTAGTGCAATCGTCTCTCCTGCGTAGAGTCGAAGCTTACGGACACGAGTCCAGTAGGTCGCGCTATCAACGGTGAGTCCTTCCCTGCCTGAGACCAAACATCGTTCCATAAGAGAGCCGACCGAATGCGTGACATCGGCCGGCGTACCCACCTCAAATCGCGTCAGGTGTGTTCAGCCTCTGTTCAACGCGTAATGCGCAACGTTCCCGACGGCGGACCGGTCAGTCATGTGTCTCCGATTCGGTTCTCTCCTCTAAACCTGCCTAGCCTAGGCAGCCATTCATGTCACCAGGCCTTGAACTGGCTTGCAGCCAGAGTGACGAGACTAGTACCGTTCTTCTAGCGGACGCCGCGGCTAGTAACCAAGCCACCTTTGAGACGAATAGGGTATGTCGTCTCCATAGTGTATGCTTCCGAATAGCTGAGATGTTTGTAGTGGCTCGGTGGTGCATGACACGGTGTCAATGTGGGTGTAGCTACTGCAGAGCTCAAGAATGATTTAGGTCACTTGTACGCACAGTAATCCATTACGTGGCTTCCTGTGGGGGCGACCGCACCAAATTCGATGCTTTGAAGGGCAGGTGGTTCTAAATTTACTGGGGTGGTCTTGACGGCGGTGTCGGCTCTCACTAAGCCGATTCAGAGTAAGTAGACATCGTCTACACCTCAGAACAAGGGTCGAGCGTTCTTGTGTAGGCAAGTTGGTCACTATTCCCGCCGAGCTCAACACTGGTCAATACGTACGTGTTCATTATGTCACGAGCTTGCATTGGTCTAAGGGCTGGTTTTCTAGCTTCCCCGTCACGCCCAGAGCCCCTTTACTAATGGGGTTGACTGTAGTGCTGCTCTTCACAGTGCTAGCCAGCTCCAGTTCCGCCCGGCCTGCGCGTAAGTCACGGTCTTGCGCCCGTGCTGATGCGCGACATCGCACAGCTAGGCTGATATCTCGGGCAGCGGTACTCAAGAGCCGAACATTTTGATTCTTGCCAGTATTCGCGGTGTCTACGTCGACTTAGGTGGTACAATATCTGAGCTGAAGGCTTCCATTCTTTCGCGCTCACTGTACCTGCAATCCTGAGTTTCGTGAGTAGGGGCACCAGTCCCGCCTGCGCCCACTTCATCTTCGCAGGACCCTACGCCTCCTGTGCCCAGCCCGCTCCAAGCACCTCTTTTGCCTCCGCGACTGCGCCGGTAGCATCCTCTATGGACAAGCGCAAGACGCGCAAAACAAAGCGCTGTGTTCAAGAAGGCTGCGTGCCGGGCCCGCCCGCATGCGGCAGCTGCAGGCCACACTAGACGCAGCTACCGTGACTGAGGCCTGAGGGCACGCAGCTGTGGGCTTAGGGCTCGCTGCGTATGCGCCAGCTCGTTCTGACTCTACAGATTGTCATTCGATCTGCTTCGGAGAAGCGCTTGCACTGCACAACGCGAATTGATTCCGCGAACGTGCTGTTTGTGTGGTCCCGGCGGGATCTCTGTCGTTCCCAGTCTCACGTCGCATCTATGCCACCCGCGGTGGATGTACCCCTGGCACGCGATTCTGTCATCTGACCCAATACATGCCGACGTCGGCGTCAACGTCGACGCAGTGTGTAGTCCACGTTCCGCGTCTTGCTCCAGTTTCACTCCCGTTCTCCATTGCTGCCCGGTCGGCCGTCAACACGTTCTGAACGCGTTACCTTGGTCAGGGTTGATGCATGATGTGCGCGTACCCGAATCACGAGAGCTGCTCCATACGTGAGAATGAACAGATTGGCGTGCCCAGATGCGCGCCGGGAGTCTGGAGCCGCTTGGAAAACAACGCATCGATAGGTGAGATTAGGGGCTGGCTATTGGAATGTGATATAAGGTACTCGAGAATAAATGCGGAAGGAATAGATACAAGGTTGCCAGCCGATAAAGGAGTGATAATGTAGCTGGTACATAACAAGTTAGGGATAATGTACTAGTAGCTAAATAAACGAGCGTGGGTAGTATAGTAAAGAATAACTTGATGCAAATACAATGCGAGAAGTCCAGTGTGGGTGTGTGTGAATGAGATACATAGGAGACCAATAGATGAGGACGATAAGGTAAATGAGATAGTACCCAGTGCTTCCTGACTGGGCAGATGGTCCAATTGGTCTTCGGCGAGAGAGAGGGTGGTAACGAATGGCAAAGTTCATGTGCTCACTCACGAGGAGCCGAGCAGGGAATCGATTACTGATGGATAACTATGATTACCGCGAACGGCTTGCAGGTCTGCGCTCATGCTCGTCGTAGCTCCGTCCTCGGTACTGTGAGGACGAAGGGGGTGAGGGAATGGGCCGACCGTACTGGTCGCGCTGACCGGTCGTGTAACCGGGGCCACCCATGCCCATCGAGTTCATGGAACCCACGCCCCCGTACGCGCCGCCACCACCTGACAGTGCTTGTGGCGTAGGCGCGGCGACCGACGAGCCTGCGCCGGGCGCGGGACCTGCTGTGAATGGCTCTGTGGCGGGAGGAGGCACGGCGCTTGCTGCCTGGCGACTGCTCTGTCGCATTGCTTGCCTTTTGTTCTGGAACCTGCACCGATCATATTGTTACATTAATGAAACCGTAAATACCCCTTGTATAAAGAGCGGGGTATACGTACCAGATCTGCACACTCCTCGCGGACATCCCCAACTTCTTGGCCAGCTCGATGCGCTCCTCTGTCGATGGAAACGCCGTCCGGTTATATGTCTCGTTAAGGACTTTCAGCTGTTCCGCGTCTACTCGGAGGTCCGGGGGTTAGTTTAGTAGACGTTAAAGCGAGTAAGTTATGGAGCGTACCTGCCCGCTTCCGCTTTTTCTTGATCGTCGGCTCGGCCATGTTCACAGATTCTCGGTCATATTCCGAAGACAGTGATGGCGGCGCCCGCGCATAAGGGGCCATACCATGTGTAGATGACATCCGTGACGGGACAGTCCGGTCAACGGACATCGAGGACCGGCGGGGGAGTGCAGCTCCGCCCGACGGATCGTAGGGTGCTGTAGAGACAGGCGAAGACGCCATCCTTGGGTCGGATGATGCGTAGAATGGTTGCTGTTGCGGAATCTGCCCAGAGGGATACGAGCCGTACTGTACCGGATATCCGGCAGCGGACGTTGATCGTATGTGGGGAGCCTGCCCCATAGTTTGCGAGGGAATAGCCGGCTGGCTATAGAGTTGCCCATGTTGAGCACTGAGCGGTGGGAGGGTACGCGATTCCTGGGGGTTTTGCGGGAATGCCGAGGGCGTCCGCGATTGATATGTCTGGTAGCCGGGAGTTTGCCCTTGATACCGTGCATCGGACGCGAATTGGTTCGCCTGGGCGTGTTGTGTAGCGGCTGCGAAGTGATACAGACCACACTTCAGAACGACGAATGCTCGGAACCGGAGGCGGCTTACTCGGGTTCGACTGCCATCCTTGCTGACCGTACTGTCCTAGGCCGTAGTCGCCTCTGGATTGTGTCGGGTCTTGCGCGAATTGGTTCGTTGGGAACGAGTCAGGCGCTGTTCGAGGAAACGTTAACCCTTGTTCAATGAAGCATAATAACGGCATAGTGGTACAGACCTGGAGAATGTGAGGTTCGAAACGGTAGATGAAGAGGAGGTAGGATAGTGCGCCCACCCTGGCCCATATTAAAGAAACCGCCTCGCCGCGGAGCGCTGTTACTGTTGTGCGGGTTAGGAGTGTTGTTGCCTGCAACGTTTGGGCTGCGTCGTGAGGGTCGTCCAAAGCAACCAATATGAAAGTGATCGTCAGGATGCGACATGGGTGACTTTTAAGCGAGAGTAGGATATTTATCGAAGAAGCCTCTCGAGGATTCTCCGGAGCGTTAAGTACTCGAAGGTATGCAGCATGTATGTGGTCCAACACGCGCGATATGCCTGCTTGGATGTGCAGCCACGAGTATGGAATGCGGTGTTGAGCAGAGGAAAGAAAGGGGCAAACCCGGAGCAAGGTGCGCAACTGTCGGCAGGAAGCGAGCAGGGGAGACTACGTACGTCAAGGCAAGATATTCTGGAGTGCGAGGGTCGAAAAAGCGGCGACGCACCAGGATTCGGTGGCAGACAAAACGTTCGCTGTGCGTGGCGGTTGGGAAACTTGCAGTCCGAGTCCAAGATACACTCCAGATGGCTTGTGATGATCTCATCTGTTGTGACAGCGCATTTGGTCAGGGAAGGTCCTCGTTTCGAACACGCATCCGAACACGAGGCTCTCCCGAACCAACGAACGAGCAGCGAGTTCTGCGGCCTGGCTCACGACTGCGGTGTCTGTGAAAACGGATCAGACTTCTCAGGTTTCAGGGACCGAGAGAGTCCACGAAAGCTGGTCCTCTCCGTTCCACTTACCCTGGACACGGCGGGACATCCCCAAGGCGGCGGCCGGCGGGTGACGGACCAGCCCTGTACCCGTATTTGGCTTGGGAGACATCGGTTAGCCGTTGGCCTGATCGCGATTTGCAACATCACCAATCGAGGTTAGGTGTAGCCCGGGGCACGCAAGAAACGTAAGGCTGCGATCCTCGAAGCCAATCCTTACGGGTCTGGCAACTGATCCAGATCCTAGGCCAGTTCATGGAAACCTTTGCGGAGGAAATGAAAAAAGGATCGACATGCATTACGACTAGCTAGGCCAGGGTGGATGAACGGTCGATGGTGCCTGCGGTGTGCTTTGCGGTCCTGGCAGCACCGTCTCGGGCGTCGGGCGAGGCACTGCGGAGGTCTCACTCGCCCCGCCTCGCCTCCCCGTCACAGTCGGTGTCACATCCGCGATTTGCACGGCGCTAATCACTGCCGCACGTGATACAACGTCACGCTCCTCCCAAACGCGACGCCCTTCGCCGGCGCACCGCTTTGGCGCTCGTCCGTTTACGTCCTCTGCGACGCTGCGACGCTGCGACGTCCTTGTCGTCGAGTGCAACGATGGCCGTCCCACGCCTCCCGCTGCCTGGCACACTGGGCAACATCCCGCAGCGTCCGTACGATGCTTTACACGAAAGCGACGATTACATGGGCATGCCCGCCGCGTATCCGTACGATGCTTATGTCTCTCCTTATCCTTATCCACCCCCGCTCTCTCGCCAGGGTTTTGAGGAACAGAGCAGCACCCTCCGCGGTGGCACACTCCTTCACAAAGGTTTCTACGATCTCCTCTCGTTGGTACCGTCTGCTTCTTCTCCGTCCCGTCTCTTCTGGCGCGGTGCTCAGAACGCGGAACCCGTCGCTGGTCCACGCTATGAGGACATAGCCCCGGATGATGTCTCGGTCGTGAAGGAGCTTCCTCTTCTCCCTCCACCTCCGCCTACTAGTTCCCCCCCGCCTCCGAAGAATCTAAAAGCACGGCGGATTAGCAAGGACATGGTATCTAAACCCACAGGCTTCATGTATGTCTTGGGAGCACTCTGCTAGCATATGATCAGACGGTTCAATAAACGAATATCGCAGACATCTGGTACACGCGTCTGATGCAGAGCAAGCTGAGGCTCTCCTCTCGCGCTGGGGGCCCGAGGGTCAGGGAAAACTGGGAGGTTCGGCCTGTCACCGCTCGCCGAACGCCATGCACATCCGCTGATGTTCTTCCAGATCCCAGATGGGCAGATCCTATCAAGAATCGTCTACGCAAGCTCAACCAGGCGAGAGCCGTGAACGAAGTTGTCGGGGGATTTAAACCGACTCAGAGCACCTTGACTGTACCGGATAGGGAGCTCCCCCCGCTACGCGTAGTCAATGGTCCTGCCCTTAGCACACCCACGTCTTCGACTATCACAACCGCGGCCAAAGAGAACGTACAGCTGACTTCTACGTCCCCCATGACTCCGCGCGCTCCCACCCAGGTTCCCGCCGGTCAGCCAGGCAACTCTTCATTACGTTGGACAGCTGGTCTTCCTGTTCATCACGAGAACCCGGAGGAAGATGGGAAGGACTTACAAGATCCAGAAGCGCGTTCCACGCTCCCGCGCAGACCGCTTCCCCCTCGACCGATCAACCCATCTCTGGCAACCTTGGAAAAAGCTGTTGCGGCGCGCATCTACTTCGAGAACCTGTACTTCCCACTCTTCCGTCAGACACCTTCGCGGGAGCAAAGGCGGCTTGCCATGGAGAAGGACATGGTGGAGATGGGCCTCAGCGAAGCGCAGAAGGAGTATCTCCGCACGCGCTGGCGGAAGAATGAGACCGAATACCTTCGCGAGCTCAGGCGCAAGGTGGACGCCAGCGCGTTCACCAAGCTAAAGACCATTGGTCACGGTCCGTCCATTTTTTGCGGCGAGTTCGGCTAGACCTCACCTGAGCCGGCATGTGCTTTCTTCAGGTGCTTTCGGCGTCGTGTCTCTTGTTCGTGAGCGTTCGACGGGCCAGCTTTTTGCGATGAAGCAGGCAAGGATCATTCCTCGTCTACGCGGCGGCTTCTAGATGCTGTCCCTTGTGCTAAATAAGCCTCTGTCGCCCCATAGCTCCGGAAGACTGACATGCTGCGCAAGGGACAAGAAGGTCATGTCCGCGCTGAACGCGACGTTCTAAAATCGGCGTCGCTCGTCAGCTCACCCAATGGGGCGGACTGGATTGTCAGACTGTATTACAGTTTCCAAGACCGTGACCACCTGTACCTTGTGAGTGGATCTTCCTTTGTTGTTTTCCAACATTGGAGTAACATATCAAACTCCCTATCTAATATATCACTTCATATCTGTCAGGTTCTTGAATACATGGGCGGCGGCGATCTCCTCAATCTTCTCATCGAGCGTGACATTTTTGAGGAAGATTTCGCGCGGTTCTACGTTGCTGAGGCAAGTGGCCTGCGCTCTTTTAGCGTCCATGGAGTCCCCGTTGACGTGGTCGGTGATGCGTCGTCCCATAGATGGTCTTGGCCATCGAACAATGCCACAAGCTCGGTTTCATCCACCGTGACATTAAGCCGGATGTGGGTACTCCGGCGGGTCCAGTTAATTTCCATCCGGGCCTGGGCTCATGCCGCGCTCCGACATTTCGAAAGCTGACATATCTTTCGCCCCCTAGAATTTCTTGTTTGATCCTGATGGACATATCAAGCTGAGCGATTTTGGGCTTGCGTAAGTCCCTTCCGACCGGCTTGCTTTCCACCTTGCCCTTTTTTGCCACTTGCTTTCTGCGTTGTTGCGTCGCTAACGAGATGTTCCGCTCCCGGCGCCGCACACGCCTGCAGGACGGACTTGCACTGGGCGCATGATACCACTTGTGAGTGCCTGCCGGTCCCGCATCGCGGTCCTCGTGCTGTGCTGACAAGTCTCTCCGTGCGCGCCGGCAGATTACGAACAACAACGCCTGCACCTGCTGCACAAGTACGGGATCGACCTCGAGTCAAGCCAGGGCCCTGCCGATGGAACGCGGACGCGGCGTTTGGATCGCAAGGAGGTCGAGCGGCTTATGGGGGGCGGAGACGGCCAGGGCGGCATCTTCACCTGGCGCGAGAAGCACGGCAGGAAGGTGAGCGGGCTGTCCACCCTCATTATTGTCCGACCAGCATCTCATTCCCACTCGCCCTGTGCGCGGCACCGGCAGCTTGCATACTCCGTGTAAGTCATTGTCGGGATTTTCCAGTATTGTGCAGCGTTGCTAACGGTCTGCCGATACATGCGTCATCGCTCCACGGCAGTTGCGGCACAAATTCCTACAGTGCGTGTGCACTCACAGCTGCCTGCCCACTCATTCAATAATTTCCGACTACAGTGTCGCCGGAGGTAATCCGTGGCCATGGCTATACGTACTCGTGTGATTGGTGGAGCTTGGGTGTGATCATGTTCGAGTGTCTGTACGGGTGAGCTAATTCCATCCGTCAACCGCCGCTTCCCGCTAAGATGCCGTCGTGGCAGGTTCCCGCCGTTCGTCAGCAACTCAGTGCGTCGCAATTACTCATAGCGGTGATACACGAGCTTACCGTCTACTTCCACCTGCAGCGCCACGTCACGAGGCAGAAGATTCTCAACTGGAAACAGTCGCTCAAATTTCCATCTCGTCCTCGAGTATCCCGCGAAGCGATTGATCTCATGCAACAGCTGCTGTGCGAGCCAGAGGACAGGTTAGGTTCACAGGCTTCATCGTCGACCAATCGCCCAGATTCTATGATCGTGACCGCGAGGCGAAGTGGTTTCATGGCTCAGCCCGGTGCTAACGGGAGCGTGGACGGTGCCTATCTCATCAAGGTGAGCAGCTAAACTTATTTCGATCACTCATTCACAGTCTAAACGCTGCCGCACGGCACCACGCTTCAGGCCCACCCCTGGTTCCGGGCTATTGACTGGGAGAGCATCCACAAGTACGCCGCCCCCTACCGCCCCGATCTGCAGCACCCCGAGGATACACGTCATTTCGACGACGACATCCCTGCTGAGGTGCGTCGCGTTTTGATTTCTTGCCGCGCACACATTGTCGTGACTGACGTGTACCCGGCAACCTTGATCAGCCCCTCGCGCCAGCAAACGGCGCGCCGGCGGACGCTACACGCGATCCGCTCCTGCGAGACAAGGTGCATGGACACGAGATCCTCGAGGTGCGCAAGGCGCTTGCCTTCGCCGGCTTCACACACAAGAGCCCGCGGGTCGTGAGCTACGTCCGCGCCGAGAAGGTTTTCGAACCGGAGCCGGATACGTACGGCCAGGAAGAGCTAGCCGCGCGCGGCCGCTCGACGATCCGCGTCATGGACCACGATGTCGGCAAGGGACGTGCGATGTCGATGTAAACCGCGTTGCCGGGCATTGATCGCTGCAGCCTCGCAGTAGAACGTGGCGTGCCAGTCCTGAACAGCCCCGCTGTGGCAGACGCAGCTATGCCCAGCATGGGGTCCGACGACGCCGATACCCCCCACCTTCCCGCGAAACCCTCCCGCTTATCTTACGACGTCTTTACGCTATCTTACGACCTGCTCATGACACGATTTCCGACCGTCCCACCCCACAACTCTATCGAACCTTTTCGTGTATTCAACGGTATGCTTTGGCCGGCCTTCAAAGGACGGCCGCAATTGAGTAGTATTATGTGTGTATCTAACGCTGCTGATCGTCAATATAACTGTATCTTCGATTGCTCCAAAGCTTGCTCGACGTGCCGCAGTCCTTTCCTTCGCTTCCGGTATCTGCTGGGGCGGCGTACGCCGGGGCCACATTTTGAGTTACACGGAAGTTTCGGCGACCTGGGGACAACAGTCGTCATCGCAGGCGCCGCTTGCCTGACCGGACGCGCGTGGCAGATGTTCCTCTCGACGTACAGCGCCTCGTGGTCGTCGGTGGCACGCATCGCCCATGGACAGCAATTGCCTCGCTGGTTGCTGTGGCCTCTCCGCCGTCCACGGCGGCCACGAGGCGACGCTGCGACAGCGTAAGTTTGCGCGCGTCCGCGAGGCTGCCGCGTGGTGCGGCGAACTGGGTGGGCCCTCGCTGGCGCCGTCGTCCGGTGCAGCCAGGAGGCACTTGCAGGCTGACAGAGGGGTTCTGCGCAGCGCGTGTTTAGCGCATGTATCGTTGTTTGAGTTGGAAGTGCGCGCTGGCACAGCGCATGTGTCCTAGTGCTCTCACAGCGCGGTGCACAACACTCGTTTGTACATAATGGCAGAGAGGCAGCGGGACTGGGTCTTGGACTCGAGGTCGCCGCCGACGCGAGCAGGGACTCGAGGTCGTCGCCGACGCGAGCAGGGACTCGAGGTCGTCGCCGACGCGAGCAGGGACTCGAGGTCGTCGCCGACGCGACGAGCTGGGACTCGAGCAGAACTCGAACAAGGCGTGGGAGGCAAACATACAGACCTGCCATATGCGGCAGGAAGCCGCTGTTCCCGTCGCCCGATCCGGAAGGTGTCGTCGTTCGCCCCCATGTCGCGGAGTTTTGTTCTTGTTGAAGCGTCCGGACGCGGACCTGCTAACGACCATCATTCGAAGAACATGTACAAGTACAAAGTGTCTCATCAATATCGCCCTTTATTCCATCCCGTTCCGCATGTTGTCAAACTGGCTTCCCCCGTACTCCAGCCAGTTCGGGCTCTTGTCCAGCCCGCCCATGGCCTCCTTCACGGTCGCCACGAGGCTCCGGCCAGGCTGCGGCTCCTTGCCAGGCCCGCGCTCCATGTCCTCGCGCTCGCCGTTCTTGTCGCCAGAGAGCTCCCAGAACATGCTCCCGCCGAGGCCCTCGCGCCCGATCCACGCGCCCTTGGCCGCGCCCACCGCCTCGCTGTCGAAGCTCACCATCTCCCGCGTCTGGTAGTGGTACGCCCAGCTCGCGACCGCCTGGTCGTCCTGCAGCACGTACGAGCCCGGCAGCGGCAGCGCGCGGTAGTCGTACACGCCCGCCTCCCAGCTGCCCTGTCCGATGCCCTGGAAGGGTGCCCCTGGCCCGTCGGTGTTCGCAAAGGAGCGGCCGTAGACGGGTATGCCCATGACAAGCTTGTCGCGCGCCACGCCTTGGGCAATGTACCAGCCTATTGCTTCTGATGCGCTGAGCGGGCCTCCAAAAAGGTTTGCCTGATGATTCGCAATGCTGTCCCAGGATCCAGCTGCGCATATCTGTAAGTACTAGCAGGTGATAACAGACAGGACGCTTACAAAAATCGTATGCCATCAGGTTCCAGAAGTCCAAGACCGCGTCCATCTCTCGGACAAACAGCTTCCTATACTTGTCAGGGCCGCAAGGCGCAGCAATCTAAGAAGCCTTCAGACGGAGGGAACCGACAATGGAAAGGCCCACATACCGTTAGAAGGAATCGATAGTTCGCTCCCTTCTTGGCCGCGTGCCGATCCAAAGCGTGCCGCATCTCCCGTAGCAGCTCGACATACCCCCGGGCCTGCGCCTCGTCTGACGGGTATTCATAGTCCACGTCCAGGCCGTCCAGTCCGTTGTCCTCCAGCAGCCTCACCGCAGACGCGACAAACTTGGACCGCAGCGCGGGGTTGACGACGACGGGATGGAAGGACGGCGAGTACGTCCAGCCGCCGATGGACAGGAGGACCTTGAGGTGGCGGTGCTCCTTCTTGAGCTTGTAGATGGCCTTGAAGTTGCCGTACAGGTTCTTGCCCGTGTCGCCCCACGAGTCCCCGGCGTAGTGGATCTCCTGGTCCGCCCAGGTGTCCGAGAGGAAGACCTCGCCGCTGTCGGGCCGCACGTTTGCAAATGCGTAGAGGATGTGCCTGGAGGGGGTTCGAGCGAAGAGATGAGCAAAGCGTTTAGGCTGCGCGGGCCTGTCCGACGCACGTCAAATCTTGCACGGGGATCTTGTGCGGTGGGAATTTGCGGCCGTAGATGCCCCTGCAAGCGGTCTCAGAGCAGTTCCGAGGACAATTAGGGGAGCGGCGGGCTCACCAGTTGACAAAGCTGGGGGCGTACGGGGGGCGTGAGTACCAGTGACTCACTCCGAGAACTGCGGAAAGGCACTCACTAGCCGACACTGTACTTTCCGTTTCCAGGCATCTCCGCGGTGTCGTTCACAATAGAACTCGCAACGGCCTTCTCCGTGTCTTGCGCTGCCGTAGGATGGGTCTCTGCGACCGCTGGTCTCTCGTCTTCGAACGGAGGTCTGCGCTCCACAGACCACTGGCCGGCCTTGTAGGACACGAGCGCGGTCAGGCAGAGGGCAGCGAGGACGAGGAGCGGCTTCGAGAGCTTCAGGAGTCTACTGCGTGCAGGCTTTGTGGGTGTCGGTGAGCCGTCGGGGCTCACTTGTTGCTCGTCGGTCGGGACAGGTTCGTACGCAGCCATCGGCGCTGACGACCGCGTCTCCTTGCACCTAAATTCGCTTCCGGCTCTGATATGAAGTCATTTTCTTCCCACGGTTTGCGTCATCTCTCTGCCGAAGGTAACAAGCGACCTCCTCGACGCGCTCCCTCAGTTGCGTCCTTCGTCGCGTTCTTCCAGGTCCTTCCCCTTTACTGTCGCCAGTGGCTGATGGAGCTCCTTATGGAGTGCTGAGATTACATGAGCGTGGTCGCTGGAGTCCATTTTCGTTCACATTCGCACACGAGCACCGAGCGAGTGAGTCTTTCAAAGATAATCTTGCAACAAACAAGACGACAAAGATATATTTCCACGCGCAACTATCGCGTTCAACACAAGCACGGCAGATGCAGCGACTGCAGCGAGCACGACGCGCCGTCCGGCTGGTCGTTCCCGTATTGCAAATACAACGTGTAGACGTTCGGGTCGCTCGTCGCGCACGCGAGGAAGTTCAGCTCGCGCGGGTCGCTCGTGATGATCGTGTCGCCCTCGAGGGCCCAGTCCGTCGTCGCCGCCGTCGTGTTGAACGTGAGCGGCTTGTACGACGGCGTCGCGTCCGTCTGCACGTTCAGGTACAGGCCCGAGCCGTCCGTCAGCTGGATCGTCCCGCCGGCGATGTCGAAGTAGCCCGAGGACGACTCGGGGCCCAGCACCGGCTGGCCGCCTTGCGCAATTTTTTGGCGGTTAGCGCGCACATGTGCGCTACGACGTGGTGGTGTGCTCACCGTCGTTCTGCAGGTAGAAGTGGTACACGGGATCGTCGTCCGCACGGATCTGGGAGCCGGTGGGCGCTGGCGCGGCGCTCGTCGAGGTCGAAGAGCCCGTGGGCGGTGGCACTACACTGGTGGTCGGCGTGCCCGAGGCGGTGGACACACTGGCGGCGCCCGGGACGCACTGCGAGTAGTCTAGGACGCGCGGTGAGGAACACGGAACTTGGCCCCCGAGGAGACACACTAGTACTGACATGGGTTCAAGACCGTGCAGATGCTGCCGGAGGCACAGGTCGTGGCACCCGCCCTAGACACGCGCCGTCAGAATGGACGTGATATATTGGTACGGCGAAGCGGCGTGGCGCACCATCCGGTACCACCGCACTGGCCCCAGACGGGGGATTGCGCGAGAGCGCCGGCGGCCAGTCCGGCGAGGGCAGCGAACAGGGCAAGCTTGTTCATTGTTAGGGTGTAGACTTGAGTCAAACGCGACAAAATCGCGCTGCGGTGCTTATATGCGCTTGAGTCGGCATAATAATGGTAGTACGTCGGGTTCGGAGAAGGCTGGCTGTCTCGCGAAGTAACTCCATCGCGCGCTTCCGTCGAGATGTCTGCAAAGCATGACCAAGTACACGTTTCTTCGCTGGCTCCTTGGAACGGGCGACGTGGCTAAGTTTGTGCCATACAAAAGTGATGATCATGCGACTGAGTGTTATTTCTCCACGAAACCACAGGTCATATGGTTACTGTGAAAACCTCCGCGATCTGCAAAGTTGGAAGTGCGGGTGTCCTGCTATTCGCGATTCAGGCTGGTGGTTGTAACTTAAGCAGTGTACACTGAAGCAACACACCAGCTGCCTAGCGTCTGCAGCGGACTGATACATGAGTCCGATGCTGTTGGTCGTCCAAGATGAGCACCTGAGTCGCCAACTCGTACCTGAGGTAGTGATGAAATATGAAGCAAACATGAAGGTATGCAAAGTAGACTGTCGACTATGCTGACAGGCACCAACATCGGCTGTCCACGAAAAAGGACTCGCCATGATACCGGAAATCGTCTGGATCTTGGTTCCCCCGGCTCCAGGCTCTTGCAAGCTGAGGGTAGTAGAATGATGTAAGCAGTGGTGTGAAAGGGATATTGTAGATACCCACAGCTGGGGAACAGAGGGGGCAGATGGAGCGTGTCAGAAAGAAGTAACTGGGAGATAGTTCCCACTATAATTCACCAGGACAAACGGAGCTAGAAAAGGGAGTGGTCTGTAAACTTCTACGTCGCGACAAAGACTTGAGTAAAAGTGAGGAATCGTACCCTGGTCGCCCTGCCGCTCAAGCAATGTTGTAGTACATAGTTGTACGTTATTGCTGCACAGATAGGTGTCCCAATCAACAATTCTTCTCAAGCTCAAGGTGAATAAGGACATACGATCTATTCACTGAGATGGGCTGTGGGCCCACCATATTGAACTGCAGAAGCAATACAACGACGTAGAGACCCACAAAGACACGAAGCATCATTTCAAGGCGCACATGCCGTCGACAGAAGATGAAAGAGGGTGTGAAGAGGGCATGGACGAAGGACGGGAACGCACACTCTGGACGACGTCTGCACGATGCGAATATGGAAGGCCATGAAATCCATTACGCCAGGAAATGAACAAACACGCACTAGATAGCATTTGCGAACGACAGCCTGGGGTGCAAGGTAGCCAACAGTTAACCTTGTTCTACATGTGCCTCGCCTGCGACAAGCGGGCACCGCGGTCGCTATCACAATGAGCACATGAGAACATGTCGTGTTTCTTGGCCGTCTTTCATGCTGCAATTGCCCATTGTCGCCGTCGTTTCATGGTCTGTGTGTTGTCCCGTTAACGTCCCTATCGAAGATACATAGTTCAGCATGTCACCCGCTATCAAGTAGCTGATGGTGCTAGACACGGGCGCCGCGGCACTTCTACAAACTGAGCACGCCTGAAACATACCTGAACGGCCCTGTCGGCTACCTTCGTGCCTGGCACCTGTTGGATATAGAAACTTCGACCAGGCTAGAGATAGCCGCATAGTAGTATGCTGTTTTCCTGATGCTGGCCCTAATTTGCACGCTAGTGCTTGGGATGTCCAGTCCTGTGGTCGCTGGAATTCTGGATTAGTCGTAGCGGGACTCGTCCTGCTGGGCGTGGCGTCGCCGCCTATCCTGATCAGGAACTCCACGCCGGGCGAGAGCGAAAGAGGCCGACCTTGCGTTAAAGTTGCCAATACCTGACATCGTGAAGGTCAGCGCATAGCCGTCCGAAAAGAATTCTCTGAAAAAAGGGCACGCCTTCTCGAGTCCGACGCCTTTCTGAACACTCTCGGCGTCACGTGACCCTGAAAGGATTGTGCCAGTGGGTAGACTTTCCGATGTGCTGGGAGGTCCAGCTGCCCGTCGAGTCGCTTCAAATGGGACCAGTTGTTTTCGTACATTCTATAAATGACATTTCCGAAATCGGCTTCGATAATATTGATCAAGAGGAGCACAGCCGACGACATGAGCTTCCTACTACTCTGGATGCCGAGGGTCGCTGTATCAAGGCCGTCGTCATGTACATTCCGAAGGATGCTTTTGTTGGGAAGTTTGGCAAGCTAGCATGACTAGGTGAACGTTCCTTCACTTACAATATGGCTAACTTTAGGCAACGATCATGCGACCAAGCGCTGTTTCAACTCAGAGCTCCGCGATCTGTACATCCTGGTGTCTGGTTACCACTACTGGGTTGCGTACATTTCGAGCCGATAGCTATTAGGTTCGAAGGGGATGTGAGGAAACCATTGCTTTCTTATCTTTTTCCGGGGCAGCACAGTAGCAGTGTTCTGGCTGCGTGGCGTTCGTCACGGTGGCGCGAACGCTTCGCGCGACCCAGCCTCTCAGGTCTCAGACCCCACGGCCGACATATCTAGTCGGACCCAAATCTGGTATTGTCGTATCACACGCACAGCGTTATACGCGACTTCATGACACACTCGTTAGTAGATTACATGCCAGTTGAACTAGAAGCGGACCCGGAGCTTGTGGATGACTGAGCAATGTCAGCATTCTGACAATAATCCTCTAGTAGTAAGACCGCTGAGTGGCAGGCTTCGTTGATGGATTAATGATGGTTAAATGGAGGCAGAACTAAACAGAGCTGCATTGTCCACGGTTGTTACGTAGTACGATGCGAGTGCACGGACGCGGTCTAAGGCCCCTTTGAGGCAGTGTAACGGGATAGAGTGGTGCCAATACGCGTGACATCGCCTGATGCGTGCGCGTCGGTGAGGGAGGTCGGGCGGGAGGAGAGCTATGGTAGATGAGGGGAAATACAGTTTAAACCCTTGTACTATGCACTGTGCGATCCGGGTGCGCTCAACTTGTCATAGGATGCATTTGCGGACTAAGTTCATTCTACAATCAAATCGTACCAGACGTGGAGCAAGTTATGTTTAGTACGACCACTCTTCTGAACCTTGGTGTATCCACCGGGCAGAAACTCGACGCACAACGCAGCTCTTCAACGGTTGCTCTCAATATGACAGGAAACATGTCGCGATGAGTTTTCAGGGAAGAGTGGAAAGAAGTGATCTCGCATCTGACAGCACCTCCCACACAAGACAAAGCGTGATGGTCGCCTGCGGTTTCCTAAGTGGCAGTTCCCTGCGATCAACTTCTGTGATGAAAAAAAGAGGGCATCCGACGACATACTGTACAATTCCTCACGGTCGCCAGGGCGTCATGGCGTCTCGCCGCAGCGAGACGATAGTACTAGTTCTTGACAGGCTTCCCAGTGTTTGTTCGTCAGAATCACCTGCTTCTTCGGTTCGCCAGCCGTCTATCACGCTGGCATATTGTGGGCCAGAGGACGGCACCAGTTCGACGGGCGCCGGGGCGTATAGTCGGGCCGTGCGGCCATATGTTCGGCAGTGGGCAACACCGAAGCATGCTAGTGCTATGGCTGCGACCCCGGCCACTACCCCAGCGACAATGACACCGCTGGGGACGGGATCACCAGAAGGCGATGATCTGTAGGTAGAAAGATCAATTAGCAACTACTATGCGAGCATGGTCACTGGCCAGGAAGTGACTCACTCGCTAACAATGCTCTGACTGGCTATTGCGGCCAGGACAGCATATGTTGAGCGAGGGGAAATGCTGTCAAAAATCGTTGAGTAAAGGTTAAGAAGACGATTGACCCTAATAGAAGACGCACGAGATCCGGCCGCCCATCGGTCGAGGAAGACTCGAGACACCAGTTACCCCGTAACCCATACCCTGTTGAGTGAAATCGTAGGGGGACACCACTAAGACACATGAATTATCCGCTAAACAAAACTGAAGCTGAGTAATCTGGCCATTAGACGATTATTTACGAGCCTGCTTACGGCCGCTTTCCACAGTAAAAGACGAGCTCTGAGCATGAGCCCCTGTGCTGTCGACTACAGTGAAGACGACGCTTGTATCTGAAACGGAGTTTACGGATCGACGTGCCGTTCCTGCGAGTCGAAGTGAGATATGAGACCGTACATACCGGCCCACATGTTTGTTGACCAAGTAATGCTTGTTTCCAGAAGGCCGTCATACTGTTGGACAACGGTATAGGCCGCATTTATAACCTGCAGGCTGTAGATATATTAAGCCCTGAGGCGATAAAGATACAAGTCTTAGCAACTCACAACTATTGCCGAAGCCATGAAATAGTTATCAGTTCTTCGACGCGACATGCAGGTGCAGGAGGACTAACCAATGTATAGGGGGCTACGAATAATACAACCAAGCTCTGCATGAGCTGCCAGTGAAAAAGTAATGCGCAGGCACACACCTTGGCCATTGAACCAGATAATCTGCGTCGGGACACATTCTATGACGGCCGCGCTGCGAGCAGATAGAGGTTAGTGATACTGGCGATCTTGAGATATACTTGGCACACGGTGTGTTGATCACGAGCAGTCGCCCTTTCACCACGTATTGCAACAGAAGTAAGAGCGTGATGAGAATACTCAGCGTCGGGTTCGAAGGCATTGGAACAAAGGATGAGAAACAAGCCGTTGGTAGTAGAAAGCCAAGAAGGGTTATGTATGTGGACACTAAAACCCCAACGCCCCACGGACAGTGTCGTTTTGACAATGATTGAGGCATACATTGATATTTTGAGACGTACGTCGAACACACTCATGATGGATTGGCCTGCTGCCTGTCTTGGGGGTGAGAAGGAATGGATCTGTACGTGCTTAATCTGGTCTGTTCTACAGGTAATTAATGTTGGATAATCCGTATCATACATGCGATGACTTATTAGCAGCTATAATCCCCATGGTATTCTTAGGCTATTGTTGAACAGGTTATCTTCGTCTATAGTGGCTTGACATATTGCTCTGAGATTCACAGATGAGGTGAATGCGCCCTGATGTTGAGGAGTGAACGAATGGTGATACAAGAATGTTCATTAGAGATTTATAGTGCATGATTGAGTCTAGGCTCGGATCTATGGATAGATGATGTGTGATTGAAGTGTGCAATCGTATCCTACATTCAATAGTGTGGTCAATAAATAATCATATCACGTGCTTTTCACCTCTCTCCAGAGCGGGGTGATTGCCTGTGCGACAGTGTTGGCCGCGACCTCGAGGCATGCGCGCAATTCATCGTCTTCGACGCTTTGTAGTACGCGCCGCGCCCGCCAGCGGTCGGGATGGAAGCGACGGTGGCCCTTCTCGACGAAAGTCTTGTAGTCCGCGGCACGCATGTGCGTGCGTACGGCGGCAAAGAAGGCTTCGACGGCCGTCCAATCGACATCCTCGACCGTGAATCTCGAAGGCTTATGCAGCACCGGCCATGGCACGGCACCGAACGAGACGGGATTCTCAAGTGAGAACTGTACGGCATCGAACGCCTCCGCAAGGGTCTTGTAGCGTTCCAAGGCGCGTTGTGTCGTCCAGGGCCCATAGGAGTAGCGCTCCTCCTGTTGCCGCCGTTGCTCTCCCTCCTGTTGCCGCCTCCGCTGTTCCTTCTCTTCTTGCTGCTGCTTCCACCGCTGCTCCTCTTTCCGCTCGCGTTCCTGACGCAGGCGTTCTGTCTTTTCGCGCTCGCGGCGGAGAGCCTCCTCCTGCTTGTACTTCTTCTCCGCCTCTGCAGCTTCTGCTCTCCGCTGAGCTTCTTCACGTTCACGGCGCTCGCGTTCATACTCGTTTATCTCCTTCATGCGGCGAATTTTTTCCTCTAGGCTTATGGGGTCTTCTTCTGGGAGCGGCTCATCTTGTGGTGCACACGGCAAAGTGTCGGTTAGGACAGTAGGTAATTTGCGTTAGCGTGCACAGGAAACAGTACACTGGTTTAAAAAAACGAACTGGTCGTGCTAGAGGTACTGCTACCAGTGCTGCGCCACCCCGGAGGCATCTCAGCACGCAGCGTCTCCGCAAAAATACGTTCGCGCTCTTGCCGCATCTTCTCTAGTCGCTCGTTATACTTCCCCTGCTTAAATCGTTCATGACCAGATTTCTTTTTCGCATACTCTTGTCGCATGCTTGACGGCGACTGGGTGTGGCGAGGGCGCTTGGACGGAGGGACATCCTGAGTGTCACGGGTACGTTTGAAGACGGGGGGATTACTACTGCCGTCGCCTGCGGGTGGAGAATCTGACATTTGCGAGCCGACTGCCTCGAGACCGATAATGAAAATGACATCAGAATTTGAATGTGCTGAACCTGCGATGTTCTGCAATATTGTATCAGCTCGACAAAACACAGGGCAACGCATGCTGGCTCACGTCTTTGGCGCTTATTGGGCCGGGTTCCACCAGTGTAGTCTTCTGCGGTGTTCGTAGGGTGTCCGGTGCCGGTATGCGGAGGTTGTGATGTGTGCAAGGGAAGCTGCGAAGCATACGACGGGTTCGAGTACGGTGACGGCTGGGTCTCCTCGGTGGGCTGGGTGTCGGTGATGGTAAGGTCGAGCATGCTCAAGTCTTGAACTTCATTAGGGCTCTGAGTCTGCTTAGTCTTCGTCGTGGCCAGCTTCTCTCTGCGTTTCCTGCGGTTCTCTTCTGTTCTCTTCCGGCGAGCCTCTCGAGCGGCCGTAAAACTAGCCACATTCTCGACCATCATCTCCACCTCCTCGTCAGAGTCGCTAAAGTCGTCGTCATAGCCGTTGTCGCCTTCAGCCTCCTGTTCTACGGGGGCGTGACGCTTCTTCTTGATATTGCCAGGCATGGGCAGATCCTCGTCTGAAGAGTCCTCGACGTAGGGTCGCTTTGCCTTAGCAGGTAGCGTTTGTGGTGCACCGTTGGTTGTCTTTGACGAACGACGCGTTATAGTAGAAAGCGTAGGTGCAGGTTGTACTGTACAGTCGTACTCTGGGTCCAGCTTGTGAATATCCCACTGGTCTTGTGAACACATCACAAGCTGTCTAGCGTAGCATAAATGAGCATGAACCAGTCCCTGCGATAACCCTAGCACTTACCCACATATGTCCACAACTCTCGGCCATTCGCCCTCGTCATCTGCGTTTTCCATGCCCTTTGCTCGCGGTATCCACCTCCAGAAGCTCTCGCCAGCCGGCAACGTCTCGATAACGACGCGCTTCTTGCTGCATAGCTCATCCCCTCTTAACTGCGCTCTCTGAAGACCACAGGATGCTGTAAGAGGATGGAAGGTGGCGAAAGACAGTTTCGAACCGGGGGAGCTGAGCAGCCGCGCCGGTTGAGCGGGATCGAGCGCGCCCACAGGAAGGCCAACTATAGACATGGTTGGATGAGGGTGGCCTGCTCTTGTCTCAGACATGACAAGCCAAAAATAACGTAAGGGTGAGATTAACGACTAAGGTTATGCGCAAGCAGCTCCAAGGGCAAGGTACAACGTGCAGCGGGAAAATCACGTGACACCGACGCGTGGTAGAGTTTGATGGCGCATCAATGTCTCCAAGGAAGAGCGCCCATTTCGCTCTGTGGAGGCACAGCCGAGAGTCCCGAGACGACGCCCTACGCCGAGTTCAGCCCTTAGTTCGACGCCGCCTTTTCGTTTAAATTGTGTTCTTCGTTGCCAATGGGCCTATCTGGCTTTCCATAGTGAGAGTGGAGAAGTCTCATTCATCATAGGACGAACAGATCGAATTGGCGGAGCTGACGTCGCTCGAACCAGACATGACTCGCGACGCTCTCTCTTCTGCATCGCCATCTCGACTGCTGCGCAAGCAGCCACCAAGGACTTACAACCGTGTGAAATTCCACTCTGACTAGATCTGACTCACTCCGTACTGGTACTCTTCCCGCCGATATACACATATATATATATATCTTCGCAGTGCGGCGCTTTCCCGGATATCCACTACGCCTTTAGCATCCGTTCGCCACTATGACTAGCCTACGGTCCTTCCAGACCGAGATCGACGAAATACATCACCGGGAGGCCGTTAAGCAGCGTTTACAGACGCTTTCTGAGCAGGGCGGGCTGAGGGTCACGAAGGGGGTGGCGGGGAGGTTGCAGGCTAAGGCGGCGGGTGTTGGGACCGAGCCTGCCCCAACCGAGGCTATAGCGGCGGATGAGGAGGGAGATAGAAGCATAGATGAGGCATTGGAGCAGGATAAGATACAAGTGCGCTTGAAGCTTCATAGACGGATTTAGACCAAGCTCACACTATCTAGGAATTGCTGCTTGCGAATGATACAGGCAGAGCCCGCGACCTCGTAGCCAGCATACTTACTCGCAGACGAGGAGAACTAGTGTTCCGTATAGGTGTACGACCGGCGCACGATAAGCTGTTTGCAGGCGGGGATCTAAGAGACTCAGA
Organism: Phanerochaete carnosa HHB-10118-sp; assembly: GCF_000300595.1. NCBI lineage: Eukaryota > Fungi > Basidiomycota > Agaricomycetes > Polyporales > Phanerochaetaceae > Phanerochaete > Phanerochaete carnosa. The sequence continues at coordinate 1,994,397 of NW_006767633.1, read as the reverse complement.
TCCACCACAGGGTGTTCCTCGCATGGCTGAGGAAGTAGACATCCTTTGCGCCCGAATAGCCGAGGTAGTGGATGAGCTGGGAGGGAAGGTGCGCACTATTTTTGTCTGTCGGGAGCGTCATATCTGTGTCTCAACTTTCAAACAGACCTCGGCTTTGTACAAAATATCGGATGGTCCTCCTCGAGCCGCATTATTATTACGACTACCCCCGCCCAGCGTAGCGTTAACACCTGAAGTCCGCTGTGCAGTTGTGGGCAATGTTGACAGTGGGAAGTCTACCACTTTAGGTGTCCTCACACGTGGTATGTCCCGTCATATGCGTTGCCTATCCACCAAATTTCACTTGTACCAGGCGCGTTGGACGATGGCCGCGGACGGGCTCGCGTTTCGCTCTTCCGGCACAAGCATGAAATCGAGAGCGGCCGTACATCGAGCGTGGGCATGGAGATCCTCGGCTTTGGGTCCTCGGGCGAACCCATTCTCCCTCTGTCGTCGCATGCCAACGATCCCGAGGCGATTCGCCACGAGAGGATGAGCTGGGAGGCGATATCTATACAAGCGGCCAAGATCGTGTCTTTTATTGACCTGGCTGGGCACGAGAGATACCTGAAGACCACGCTCTACGGACTCACGTCCGGCGCGCCGTCTTGCGTTATTCTCATTGTAGGCGCCAACGCCGGGCTCATTGGGATGTCGAAGGAACACCTTGCTATTGCGCTAGCATTAAGTGTGCCCGTGGTTGTCTGCATCACTAAGGTTTGGGCTGTCCACACTTGCGCTATGATTAGGGTGCTAATATCTAGGGAAGATCGATATGACACCGCTAAACAAGCTTGCCGAGACGATCAAGCAGGTTACGAAGATACTGAAGAGCCCGGGATGCCGGTGAGTCATTTCTTCTGCGGTCTTTCTCATAAACAAATATATATCATACCAGAAAAACGCCGGTATTTGTAAAGACTATGGAGCAAGCTGTCGAAATCTCCGAGGTCTTTGCCAAGCAGCGGTCGGTGCTAAGCTGTTATAGGGAGACAGCGTGCTGACATCCGCATAGATTATGTCCTATATTCCAGTTAAGCAACGTGACAGGACAGGGCCTGGACTTCCTGCGGACATTCCTGAACCTTTTACCTCCTAGCGAGGGCGACACTGAGAAGTTTACGGCCGACCAGGCACTAGAGGTGTGATGTATGCGTCTTGGGAATAGCTCGGAGGCTGACCTGTTCTACGCACACTTAGTATTGCGTAACCGAAGTTTGGTCTGTACCATACGTTGGCACAGTAGTCGACGGTATCGTCAACTCTGGCCGATTGAAAGCGGGTGATGCTATAGTATTTGGGCCGGACTCCAACGGCAAATTCGAAAGCACGGCCATCAAGTCAATACAACGGAAGCGGTGCACATCTTACTTCAATTTCCGTGAAATCCACGCTCATATCTTGATGTCCCAGCGCACCAGTCAATTCTGCCGAGGCCGGCCAATGCGTCTCATTGGCCCTGAAGCGTGTTCGGCGAGCCGCTGTGCGAAAGGGGATGGTCATCGTGCACAAAACCGACGCTCCCCCGCCACGAGGTGTGTATTGAGTCCCGATATCCACCTCCGTCAGCTTCTGATGACAAAGAGAAGCGGTGAGGCAGTTCGAGGGACAAGTCCTTATCCTCTAGTACGTATTTGACCGCGCAGATCCCTACATGTGAGACCCTTGACTCACATGTCCGTCCAGCCACAATACGACGCTGCAGAAGAACTACCAGGTGGGTCTTATAGAACCCTAGCCAGCTTCTGCCGCGATGCTAATCTTCGAACCACAGGCGATGTTGCATTGTGGTGTAAGTGAACCCTACACCCTACCATAGTGGCAGTGCTGACGGCATGTGCCGCAGGCCATCCGGCAAACAGTCCGAATACTGTCAATGGACCATCCACAAGGCGTTCTCCGTACGGGAGACCGTGCTACGGTCACGTTTGAGTTTATCTCGCATCCTGAGTTCTTAAAGGAAGGAATGAAGCTACTGTTTCGCGAGGGAAAAACGAAGGCAAGTCGATGATATATGCGTCTCACCAGGTATATACTGACGCCGCTGATAATAGGGCCTTGGCGTCGTGACCAAGCTATTATAAGCCAGCGCGCTTTCGTCGTCGCTCTGACCTCCGACAAGCCTATGCTTAGCCCCGCCTTTTGCACTTCGGCATTGAAGACCAGCCTAGCTATTCCGCTCGGAACACAGCCGATGATCCGCATACAGTACAACCCTACCTTGTCCGCCCCCTCGGCGCAACCCTTTCCAAGGCGACACGCCTGCCGAGTGATTCCTCGACGGCCTGCCCCTTATTCACCGCCCTGTACTGGAAATGTAGCGGATGTATTATTAGTGTTTCTCCGAGGCATGCTGCTTTGGTATCATGAAAGGATTACTGCCAGCATACTTCTTTGCTATAGCCCTGTGTGGCGAGCTTTATCTAGTGCCATCCCTACGCAGACAAGCCGGGCTTCACGGGGCAGCTCGTTATGCTCCGCTCCGATTTCCCAAATAACATGGCAACCTGTGTATTGGCCAAATGGAAGCTGCTGCCTGAGATGCAGAGCATATCGTGCCTGCATTGCACGTATGGGTGCAGGCTGTGGACTTCCCGCGAACTTATTAGGTTCAGATATTAGCTTTTCAGTACAAGATAGCCCAAGTCTCTGGATACTTTGTGTTGTTATTCATATATATGGTCTTGTCAACCCGTTTCTATTGTAGGATGAGGTCGACCGGATTTCAACTAAATGAGAGCACCCGTCCTAGTAAACGATAGGCGAGCGCCTAGCTTATGATGTCGATTGGTGCCTGGGCGTTGGGAATGGCCTGTCTTTCACTCTCGACGACGAACGATGGTCACCTGCCCCTAACCATCTAACTGACTGCTGTGCCTGCTCTTGCAAACGCCTTGCCTCCATCTTCTCTCGCTGGACTTGGTGCGGCATTATCACGTACGCTGTAACGCCTGGTATAAATCGATCGAACTTTACCGCACAGCATCTTCAGTGCACCACGCCCACCACCTCATAAGCTCTGCAGCATGCCTCAGAGTCCTGAACTGGCAGCCCCTCCGCCAATGTCAACAGCGATGGACTCTCGGGTACCATCACCCACAGAGCTCGAGCACGCCCTGAGGCGAGTGCGCTCCGAGAACGACCTGCCCGAGGATGTCGGCCTGACGGACATCCCGCGGCGGTCCCACCAGAGGCAGTCGATGCGTACGCACCGTCCGCATCTCTCAGAAGGTCACATTACGTCGCGCCTAGCGCTGCAGGAAGCAGAACGCGGAAGTACGTCGGGCGAGGCACAAACACCGCACGACCACATGCCGCGGCGGCCGACGCCCGTGCGGCTGCGCGACAATGCACCAAGGAGTCAGCAGGATATGCTAGAGATTTTACAGGGCTTCGAGAACCTGCCTGAGGATTTCCAGGCCGAACTCGAACGCGCGAGGGTGCAGGCAAGACAGCGGGAACGCCGCGTGCCGCCGGGTATACGCGGAAAAATACTGCTGTTCCTCGGCCATGTGGGCCCCGACGCGGAGGTTAGGAGCAAGCTGGTATCGTTTGTTTGGAGTCTGTCGTTCGGGCTAGCTCAAGTGCGCATCTCTGTGGGCCCCTGGCCCACGGTACATCTCCGTCTGATAGCTGATCACTATCAATCGCGCAGTTTGTTGTCATTGTGGCCCTGCTCGCATACTCTAGCAAGCATAAGAGTCCAACAAAACCTAGCGAAACCGAATGGCATGCGTGCGAACGTCCGCTGGGTGCATGGAATGCAGTTTGGATAGTCCGTAACTTCCTTGGATGCACACACTCGTATTGGACTTGGCGTGTCGAGTTGAAGCGATGTCTGCAGTGAGCATACAGTCTCGGTAATATCTGTCACGATTTGACTCTAGATTTCAGGGCGCGAAGTAGGAACTCAGATAGCAATGCAGAAAATGGCCGCCCGGCTCGGTCGGGGCGGCCGTCAGATTCCAACCGAAATTCGCAAAGAGATCGTACAAGCACTGGAAGCACTCGCTTGAATGATTCCGTTAGTAACAATGACGAGCAGCGACATCAGGTCCCCATTCTTCTCTCACGGTTCGTCGACAATCGTGTGTTCAGCTATTTTCGCTTAATTTCCTACATAGACTTGGAAATGTCACCGATATGCTTGGCATCGTATGGTTCCTTACGGCACATATTCTCGTCTACACGTCTATCAAGACGTGCCGCTTTTCAGCGCCCCATTTGTGGTGGCTAAGTTTCAGTATTCTCTGTATCCTCTACTTCATGATCCTCGAGGTATTCCTGGTCGGGCTGATCGTGTTCATCTTCTGGCCGGTAGCATATGTGAGTTTATCTCCTACATACCTATCTTCTTTTTGTAGCTGATTGTCCGAATAGCTGACATGGAACATCTTCCTCCTCTGCATTGGCCGACATCCTGTACAGCGAACGCCTGTCAGGCACGAGATTGGCAAGCTACCAAAGTCTACCGTCGATCAGATTCCGCTGGTCCTCTACATCCCGCCCCCTCACGAAGAGGCCCAGGGAAAAGAAAAGGACACTACGACACCATCGATCCCATACACTTATCCCCCAACTACTAAACCTCCTCTACAGAAGAAACGCCGTTTCGCCTTCCTCAGGCGGTCGAGGAAATCAAAGAAGAGTGAAAAAGAGGGCAAGTCTCCAGATCTCAGCAAAGACGACAAGGAGGGCGAACGCACCTGGGAAGATAATTGGGTGTCAGGGGATTATCCATTCGTCCGCCTAGAAGGAAATCGCGCCGCATGTGCGATTTGCCTCATGGACTTCGAGGAGCCTCAGAGAGCGGGCGGCGCCGCCAAGGCCGAACCGGGAGCTGCTGACGCAGGCGGAGATGCTTCGATGGTGCAGGTGGATGAGGTGACCCGTGACGACGCAAAACGCTTGAAACTTGAGGATGCCGGCGAGGGGCCACAACCGCTGAGGTTGCTGGGCTGTGGGCATGTCTTCCACGTGAGTATCCATGCTGTCTGTGTGCCGCGTGGAAATGCTCATGTTTGTGCTAGAAAACGTGCGTCGACCCGTGGCTCATCGATGTGTCTGGACGGTGTCCAGTCTGTCAACGGCCGGTTGAGATAGCGAAAGAAGGAAAGGGTTCTGGCTGATCCTCTTATGTGTATGTTGAAGGTACGGATAGCTCTGATTCATGACGCGTACTATCTTGTTCTTTTCACCTTTACGTCTTGTATCTCTGTAAATTCTACTATGAATCAATTCACAACTGCTCAGTTCGTCGTTGGATGGATACTTCATTCAGTTTTTGCGCTGGCGGAGGTAGCAGCATCAACGAAGGAGCTTAATGATTGCGATCCCCAGTCAGAGTTGAAGGTATGAGCTGGAAGCTCCCGGTGGCCCAGGGGCCGGACTGGACTTAGAACGCGAAGGGTGATATTCATAATCTCGTGTCATGACCGCTGCACTACAAAGCGGAGGGAATTATAGGACTCAACGACTGTCTACGGTAACCGGTTCGCCATTGTCTTCCCACGCCAGCACGCCGAATTGACTCAGAATCAAATCTTGCAAGCTCGTCCAGAGTGGCGAGCTGTCGTGCATTCATGAAATCATTCGCGAATAAGGCCAGCTGCTGCATAAAAACCTGGTATAGCGGTAGCGTGACAGTACGAAGCTCAAGTCTACAACGGCTCCAGATCCTACCTCCATTCAACTCACCAGTATTTTGCTGCCCACGTTTTCGCAGGGGCAGATGCGCTTTGCAGCTTTAAAATATAGAGCCGTCGACTGGTCCAAGTGCGTGTTTGATAGATGGGCTTGGCGCGTATTTTCACTTACACTGCAGGTGATACTGTATGCATCGTGGAGGGTGGTCATGAACCACTGAGGTGGCATCAATGGTCCGGGAAGCGCAGATATCATAGCTTGTGATGTACCTGCGCTATAAGTCATCCAGACACCTCCAGCCATGGAGCATGGAACAGCTGATGGCACTTCTGAACCCCTTGTGGCAGAATTCATCGGACCAATAATGGTCGGCTATGAACAACCGCCGCTCCCGCTCGTGCGTAGCCTTTCTTTCTTCAATATTTGGCAGCTGCTAACCTTCGGTCTGGGCATAACGTTGCTGAACCTACAGGCTGACATCCGTGAGAAATGCTTAATCGTTACCATGCAAAGCCGGCAACGAATATACCGGCTGCTACTTTCGTGCGACAGATACGCCGTATGACTAATTTCGTCTCACCTTATTGACGCTCAAAGCCGGTTGAGCAGGAGCCGTTCGGTTCGAGTGGGACCTCTGGGTCTTTCTGGAAAGAGTTTTTTATAGTTTGAGACGGCATGGCTGGTTTCCAAGCTCACGCGTCACGTACGTGGTAACAACCGTGGGCCTTTCCTACTGCCTTGTCGCTGCCCGGAGAGACGTTCCCGTAGCTAGATGCAGAGGAATTAGCAGGTAGGCTACAGTCCCGCTCTGACACACTTAGTGCATGCCACTGTCGCAGACCGTACCGTCGCTCGCGGCTCAATAGACTTTCGTATTTGCTATAGCAATGGTCCCCGCACTGTGCACGAATAGTCTCCTGATCAGTACCTCCAGTAGAAATGGAAAGTACTGTGGTGAAGTCGAGCCGTCTGTGCCCAGCAAAGTCCGAGTCAGTGATGCTCTGCGACACCTCCGTCAAATTAAGTGGTACTACTCACCAGCTGCCCTATCCAAAACGAGTTATCAAGCCATCAGCCGGGCGGGTAGAAGAGAAGCGCGAGGGAAATTACAATGTTAACCGAGGACATGAGCTGTGTGAAGATGTAAGGATAGACGGTGAAGTAGTAAGAGAGTATCACCGCTAAGCAGCTTGTTCAACTGTTGTTGTTTATTTGGCCAGGGGCTTTGTGGCGCTCTCACGCGAAACCACCCGCGGTCTCTTAGGGTCCCGTGTTTATTCGACGCACACATGCGCATTTGGACACGAGTATTAAGGCCCGTCCAATGGAAAACCTATACAAACTAGAAGCTACATGAAAATTTACAGGAGATCTGTGGCTGAGCTTGGATATACTTATCATGATACAGTCTACAAAAGCGAATGTATGAACGCGAGATTCCAAGTCCGATATGTGAAACTATGCATATGAGAGTCCATAGGTATGTGAGTGCAGGTCTAAATAATCCCGCCAAGTAGTGTGGCGACAACACCAGACAGGACCGTAAGAAGCCATCTGGTTGCTTGGCCGATGGAAAGCGAAGCGGCAGCATTGGTCGAACCTGTGAGGTTCGATGCCGCAGAACTGCCCCACAGCTGTATATTGCGAAAGTAGGTATGAGTCGTCATGGGGGTAGCCCAGGAAGAATCGTTTCCGCCGAAGAAGGTACTAAATCATGTCAGCCGTGCCAAATGCCACGTGCACCACTCAGAGATACTTACGAGAAGTATAGTCCACCAATGTCGATGTCATCATTTGTACGGAGCTGGAGCCCTTGTTGATCAACGGCCTGAACATTATTGTAGCTGCGACATATTAAATTGGCGGCAGAAATCACGGGGAGTTCAGGCTTACTAGAGGACAACCTGACCGTTAGATCCGTCCAGAGGGTCGTTCAGGCGCACAAGCATTGTGACGAGATTCCATCTGGTACCGAACGTCAGGAAATAGCAAGAATGGCTCCGAGGAACGCGCGACATACTGGCCGGCAGCAAAACTATATGAACCGCGATCGATACTCGTACCGAAGCCGTCCTGGTTGCACAAGACATTAGAGTCAGAGCAGAGAGCGTTGTTCTCGATTATGTACGCGTAGACTGCAGATAGTCAACACCGACGCAGAAAACGCAGAAAACGAGTGCTGTGCTCACCCTCTCCTTCTCCGCTCTTACGCCACATCAGACGAGAGCTGAAACAGTTGGACCCGTTGGCTGCCGTACCACCCGAACACCCGTCCGGGTCAAGTCCGCCTCGCAATCCGGGCAGCTTTCCACCCATGACCCAGTTAAAGCCGGCGTCGAATGCAACTTCATATGTTACCAGCATTGAATTGAATGTCGAGCCATCTGTTGTGTTCCAGAGGGAGTATAGCTGCGCGCCGCCTGTGTCGTGAGAAAAGCTGCCTTCCGGGTAAGTTACCTCAAGGACAGGTCCAGATGAGCCGCTGGAGCCAGGCACTGGGTTGTTCGGGAACGGATCTTGAACGAACGCGACATCGCTTGCCCCGTTCTGAATGCGGCCTTTGCTGAGAGACCAGCCGTCGACGATGAACGATTGCGCATCGTTGTTGGAAAGTGTGGCGGTAGGGAAGGGTATACTGGTGCTGGTCGTGAGAGAGTACTGCGAGGCTAGATCGCTTGCCGACACAAGCTGAGCGGCGGCGAAGCCAGACTGGACCAGAAACGCGCAAAGGCTGACAGCGCCAAGGGAGAGCATGGTTAGAGGTGATTAGCGACAAGGGACCAGCCCTGTATTAATGCCTGTGCCTGTTGTGTCGGAGTGCCTGCTAAGAAGGCTCGAGGGCAGGAGACTGCAAGGCCGAAGTGGTCGTCCGTGGAGGATCAGGACACGGGCTGCAGAGACCGGAGTGGCCGCGCTGGGCCGCTTAAAGCGGAAGTGATGCGCCCTTTCCATCCGCATCGCTTTCATAAGGGCGCCGACTAAGGGCGCGCACGTAACGTTGTACCACCCGTCGTACACCATTTTGGCCCTTGCTCCTCTCACGCTAGACAGGCATAACGTAGTGCCCGTTCTTTCCCCCTCACCAACTCCCGACTATGCTCGGACGAAGCAGAGGCACCCGCGACAACGACGCCGAGAGTTCCACACGGCAACCCTTGCTGAGCGGTTCACAAGAGGATCTCCACGACACTTCGAATGGAGAGATTTTATTCACTACAGGAGATGATGAAGACGATGAAGATTATGTAGAGGCGTCCGCGCTGGATCACGTCGACTCCCCGCGGGACAAGCCCGGTCACAGTGTACGCTTCAATGAAGATGTACAAGTCATTGCGCCTCCTATGAGGTCCGTGATGGAGAGCAGGGAGACCGGTGCGTGAGTTGATTGTGCCTAGATAAAGCCGTCTCTACTAATACGTCTTGTTGGAAGAGTATGAGCTTGACAGTGACGACCTAGACGACGCCGCACTCGAACAGCTGCAAGCCGGGCGGGACAGACCCCGCAGGTCGAGGCGAAACAATGAGCAGTCGATGCCTCTTCTTGTTGGCCTGCTCGACTCAGCAACTGCAAGACGCAGCGTAGACGGCTCGCTACAGCTAGAACGCCGAACGGAGCGTGGGGAGGAGCTGTCAGACGAGAATATAGATCTTGAGGAACTTGCAGCCAAGCGCACAGCCGGCGGCGGGATGCTAGACTCGATAGCGAACATGGCGAACTCAATATTGGGTGCAGGTAATGCACTGCTTTTGCTCCGTCTCTGGTGCTTCGTACCACATAGCTCACTCAGTGTATCATAGGAATCATTGGTCAGTGGACAACTCATACTATGAATTTCGCCGCTTACCTTCCCTTTTACTCCAGGCCTACCATATGCTGTCAGACAAGCAGGATTTGTTACTGGCATAATCCTACTAGTGGTCCTGTCCGGAGTGACCGACTGGACGATACGCCTCATCGTCACAAATGCGAAGATGAGCGGACAGAGCTCATATATTGGGATCATGAATCATTGCTTTGGCTCGAGTGGTCGGGCAGCTGTGTCCTTCTTCCAGTTTGCTTTCGCGTTTGGAGGTGAGTAACTGAGGGTCTTGCCGCATATTTTACTAAAGTAATCCGTGGCATAGGGATGTGTGCTTTTGGCATCATCATAGGTCGGTGCTCTTATTTCGGCTGGCTCGGTCGTTGCTAAGTTTGGGATACGCAGGGGACACAATACCGCACGTTATTCGCTCTGTCTTTCCTCACCTCTACGCCGTACCTGTCCTTTCTCTGTTTACAAATCGCCAGTTCGTCATTGCTCTCTGCACGATCTGCGTCTCTTACCCGCTCTCGCTCTACCGTGACATCCACAAGCTTTCGCGTGCATCGGGCCTCGCACTAGTGGGCATGGTCATCATCGTCTCGTCTGTGCTCGTCGAGAGTGAGCACGTTCCGCCCGAGCTCCAGGGTGATCCGACGAAGCGCTTCACGATCATTGGTCCCGGGCTATTCCAGGCGATCGGTGTCATCAGCTTCGCATTCGTCTGCCACCATAATTCACTGCTCATCTATGGGAGCTTGCAGACGCCTACGCTCGATCGTTTCGCGAAAGTCACACACATATCGACGGCGATGTCGCTCGTCGCATGTTGTGTGCTCGCGATATCGGGCTATCTAGTGTTCACGGACAAGACGCAAGGGAACATCCTGAACAATTTTGCTGCAGTAAGTGAGGCATTGCGGATTTTTCGAACGTGAAGGCTTAATTTCTGTCTAGAACGACACGTTGATCAACGTCGCTCGCTTCTGTTTTGGCCTAAACATGTTCACGACCCTTCCGCTGGAACTGTTCGTGTGTCGAGAAGTCGTAGAACAATTTTTCTTCTCGCACGAGCCCTTCAGCATGCAGCGGCATGTCTTCTTCACCACCGTGATTCTCTTCTCTTCTATGACCCGTACGCCTCCCTTTGTCTCCCCCCTCGGCTCTTCACTGACATCCCTCAGTATCCCTCATGACATGCGACCTCGGCGTGATGCTCGAGATCACTGGCGGCGCCTCCGCCACCGCACTCGCGTTTATCTTCCCTTCGGCGTGCTACCTCAAGCTCGTTGACCAGAGCACGCCGTGGTACCACCACAGCAAGCTCGGGCCGATCGTATGCACCGCGTTCGGGCTCATAGTCATGTGCATCTCAATGTTCCTCGCGCTCGGCAAGGTATGGACGCCCGAGGGCGACGTCAAAATCTGCTCATAGCACGTTCAAGCGGGCCCAGATGGGGGCACCTCCTCATTGCTCAAAGAGGAGATAGAGGCGGATAGATACACAGCCGTATAATATGTGGACCATACACCGGACGGACTTGATGACTTGTATATCTAAGTGTATTTGGCCGGTCATGGCGCGACAAGCTCCCCGAGGCCCTTGACTGCGCTGAGGTCCTCGATGCGCACGCCTTTCGCCGTGCTCTCGCTCGCGGAGAGCGGTGACACGCTGAGCGCGGTCCAACCCTGCCAGAGCGCCTCTACGCGGCTCGAGGGCAACTGTTCCGCGGGGATGTCTACCGGGTCGAACACGAGTACCCAAATGGCGTCATAGCCTCCCGCTGGGGATTCGAGTCGGCGTGCTGTTCATGGCTGTAAGCAAGGGAGAGGACGCACCTCCGGGAACACCGCCGCCGATGACGCCCGCGACGGACGCGCAAGCGTTGAGCAGCTGTGTCTGCTCTGGAGGCTCGATCGGCACGCCGGCTTTGACGCCCATTTCGCGCATGTTTGCGCGGATTTCCTGGTACTGCGGATCAGCTCTGCAGATTTCCGGGTCGCTGGTGGGCGACAGACCTCAGATAGTCGGCGCGCCTCTGCCCAGGCCTCGATGATCTTGAGCTTGTCGTCCGGAATGCTGGGGTGCGCGAGCCACTGAGGAGTCGCGTTAGTGAGAAGAGATATAGCGACATGGGGGAGTGGGTGTACCTGTGCACTCTGCAGGCTGGCAAGGTATCGTACGACGACAACATACAATTCGGACTGTGTGGCGTGCAACTCTGAGAGCTGCAGGAGTGCTTTGCTCAACGCTTGGTTATGCGCATTCAGCGTCTCCCACAGCGCATCCGCTACATACACAGTGAGAAAGCGGCCAGAGAGATACAGGACATGGTCTGTACCTTCAGCGGAGCTCTCCTTCCGCCACTTCAGGACCTTTCCAACGAGTGACGGCGTGTCGCTACCTGCGTCGACGTCGGCGAGCATGAGGCGAGTATATGGGGGAAGCCTGAACGGCGCGACGCGATAGTCCCATGCCGGATTCGATGTTGAAAGGATGCGCGAGAGGGATTGTACCGATTCCTATGTTAACGCGTTAGTTCCGGGCTGTACATGAAATCGCGCGATAAGAGTAACATTTGCGTTGTACATGCGGAAGAGCCTTGGGAAGACTTACCAGATGGTTTTCCATGAGCGGCTGGATGACCTGCGGGTCGAAGCGTGTGTATATCTGGCTACCGAAGACGGCAGATGAGACATCGAAGCCGCTGCCGACCTTACCCTGTGCAAGGCAGTGAATGTACTGCGAAACGTTGTGTGCGAGCTTGCGGCCCTCGCTCGCGCTCTCGAGCCCGCCCTGAGACGTGAACGAGTCGCCGGCGATGATGCCGAGGTGCAGGAGCAGCGCAGAGACGAGCGAGGTGATGAGCGCGGCGGAGGAGCCCAGTCCGGTCTTGTGCACTTCGGGCAGTCTCACGCCAGTGTGCAGGAATGGCGGAAGTTGTGCGAGCGATGCAAGGGTCGCGGGGAGGTTCCTGCTTGCGAGCTGGAAACGAAGAATCAGCAATTACAATGACGGTCAGTTAAGGGAAACAGCGAGACTAGTACGGACTACAAGGGATCGCCGCGGGACCTTGTTGAAAAGCGTGGGTTTTCGACGACATTGCAACAACGCCCCGCGACGATACAACAGGTATGAGCCAGGAAACCTGGCGCCTAGGATGGCCCGATACGGACAAAAAGCAACTATACTGACCTGCGCTCGTTGTGAGTAGAAGTCATTGTCACCGGCTATGGTGACATCGAGCCCGGGGGAAAGCAGTTCTCTCAGCTCCTGCGGGCCTTTTGATTCCCATGCTAGTCGCAAGGTCTCCTGCAGAGCCAGCTGAACGAATTTATTCTTGGTCGATGTGACCGATCTGTAGCACGCGCACTGAGGTCTGCTCCAAGTCTCGTCCTCTGACGCACTCACTTATCAGCGGTCTGCTCAACGCGAACACCGGTCTGGTCGACGTGTGTGAGATAGATCCAGGTCGCGTCGACAAACTGGGGCGATCGGACACGGATCTGGATCGGGCCCTGGGCACGCGAGGCGTCTGCCGGCAGGGCGGCCACGACGGTGTAGAAGCGCGAGCTGGTAGCGACAACGACACCCGAGTACTTTGGATCGAGGACGAGGTAACCCCCGGCGAGCAGGACCTTGCCTGGCGATGAGACGACGGTAGTTGGAGGCATGAGTTTGACTCTAAATTGTGGTGCGAGGGACGCGGGCGCGACAAGCTTTAAACTTTCGCGATTTGCTGAGTCAGCAAGAGCTCGTATGGTGTCCCCTCGCGTCGGGAGTGCATGGACGCCATCGTGAGATGGAGCGAATTCCAACCGTGCTCATAGGCTGTCATATCTTTCCTAAGGAGACGTCGGACTGCGCGTTGTAGACAGGCTCTTGACAGTTGCGGTCCCTCAATCGCGAGGGGATCGGAACCGGCAACGCTCTCTAGATTAATACCGAACATGCTTCCCGTCGCGTCCGCGGACTCACACTAACAGGCACGACACGGCCGTACATGCATCCACCAAGAGCACCAAAGAATCTATGAGATGCTTTATTGCTGCCGACCGCTGACAAATACCAGAGCCACTTGCGCACGACAAGACATTTACCCTACAGTCCACCGCGCGCGAACCAGGCCTTTTGAGCACCACAAGCGGCATTCGTGCAGCCAGGACACCGGAGCCCCATTTGGATGCTCGTTGGCCCGATCCGACCTGCGGCGTAGTCTTGCAGGTGCGTCGAAGCCAGGTCCGCCAGCGCGCGGATAAAGACCGGCGAGTCGTTCAAGGCTTCCGCCCGTTCGACATGCATGCCAAGCTGCACAAATGGACGAGGTCAGATCGGCGTCGTGTGGACAAAGAAAACCTTAGCGGAATCGCCAACACACCTTTTTGCCTTCGTGCGCGTACTCCAGATCGAGCTCGAAAAGGGTTTCAATGTGGTCGCTTGTGAACGCAATAGGTATGAGCACAACATTCTTCCGTCCCAATCGCGCGAGGCCCTTTATCGCCTCTCCAGTCTGCATGCCCATCCATGCCGACGGGCCAACCTGGCTTTGCCACACCAGGCGGTGCGGATTCGAGTGCTTTAGGCGGTCCATGACAGCGTTCACGGATGCAGACACCTCTGGCACGTAAGGATCACCACGGTTGACGACAGACATGGGTAGCGAGTGCGCCGAGAAGAGAAGGACGACGTCCGAGCGTTCTTCCTCGGAGAACTTTGCGAGCGCACGCTCGATGTTCTGTGCCATGGCCTGTCCCACGGCACGCATTAGTACGGCGGCAACTCTATCCGACGTGCAAAGCGCGCACCTCAACAAAGCCTGGGTGGGTCCCCCAGCGATCAATCACGCTCCATTCGACGCCGTCCCCGATTTCTCCAGTCTTGCCCTTTCTGTACAGCTCGTTGAGACTGCTGCCCGTCGTGCTGCAGCTGTATTGAGGGTACTGGGTGAACGCCACGGCCCGCTTGACACCGTCTGCCTTCATTTCCCTCGCCGTCTGCTCCGTGAGAGGGTTCGCGTACCGAAACGCGACGTACGCCTTGTGCGGCGCGGTCTCTGGGTGGAGCTCGTCTAGCAGTGCTGCCATGCGCTCGCCCTGAAGACGAGTATACTTCAGGATCGGCGAGCCACCGCCAATGTCTTCATACTGCTTCTCAATCTGAGGCGTCCGACGGCGAGCAATGAGAGGTGCCAGAACCGACTGGAACGGCAGCGGAATTAAGTCGTTATCCGAGAAGAGGTTCTTCAAGAAGTCATGCGTCTCCGGAACCTAAGAATTACTAGAATTCAGCTGATGATGAACGCATACACTCGTGTAATACGCACCGTTGAGGGCCCACCCATGTTCAGCATGACAATGGCTGCAACTCACATCAGCTACCTCAAAGCGTGCGCTTTGAACATGACACACACCTGTGGGACTAGATACCAGTTAGACCACGTATCACATACGATATGAAAAGCTGCTTACGGCTTTCCTGCCGGAGGCGCATTGTTCAGAGTTGCAAGCGAACGCTGGAGGGTCCTCGCGACTGTGCTCGCGCGACGGATGCCCGACATTGCTTCGTACACTACGCGGGTCGTGGAGAAGGAGTACGTGGCTGCGAGAGAGGGGCTTTTGAGGGTGTAAGGGCGGGGGACATAGCCAAAACGTCGTGCGAAGGGCGTCCACGCTCCGGGGCCGGGAATAATGCCAAGCGCGCATTACTTACACGGCGGGCGTGGCTGGCTCGCGTGCTCTGCTTATCCCACTGTTGCCGACATACGGAAGCAAACAAGCAACGTCCGACGTGCCAAACGAGTTGCGTGCACCTTGTTCCTCGACTATCGTCTCCTGCCAGGCCGCGTCTCTGGGCTTCTGACCATGTCTGACTTGTATAGTTATCGATCAAAGCCCACCTCGTGCCCAAGCTAGACACAATAGCGTCCCTACCTTGTTTTCAACTTGCCATGACGCTTTGCCCCCGGCGCATTGAGCCCTCATGATTTTTAAACGAATGGGACGCTATGACCTCCCCGCAACGAACTTTGCATCGCGGATGAACCACTCAACGTACTCAAAGATAGTCAGTATCTACCTCCCCATACCTACCAGGTGTATACATCGAGGCTGACCTGCGGAACACATCGACAGCCCTCAGCCTACCTTAGAATGCCACACGGT
Organism: Phanerochaete carnosa HHB-10118-sp; assembly: GCF_000300595.1. Lineage (NCBI taxonomy): Eukaryota > Fungi > Basidiomycota > Agaricomycetes > Polyporales > Phanerochaetaceae > Phanerochaete > Phanerochaete carnosa. Next base: position 1,978,750 of record NW_006767633.1, on the reverse strand, counting down.
ATATAGTCAATGCCCTGTTCCCCTTACGCTTTGCTCAACAGACAGCATGTTTCCAGTTCTTGACCTCATACGCACACGAGAAATCAACCGCCTGCGCGGACACCCTTCCCCTACCGTCGCCTGGCATGCACTAGACAACGATACGATATCATTCCCCTTCTACGTAGTCTTCCTCATGGTTCTGTTCGTCCTGATAGTTCAGTTCGGTCGCCATGCACTTTTCGTGCCGCCCTTCCCCTCAATCCCGACATGGATCTCAAAGCGGCTCAGTGTCAGGCAACAGCCCGGAACCAAGACACATCCTTTACACACCACGCCGAATATACCACCAGCTATCCCCTCGGCACTGAAGTCGTTAACCTTCACGCTCACTCTACCCTCAGCACCCTCAATACCAGCGTGGATCGCGGATTGGTTCAAGGATCCCCTGACGAACAGGACGCATGTTACACGTTTCACACAGCTCAACGACAGATATCGCGTTTCCGTCGAAAAATTCGTAAAGATCTCGCATCGCTACAAGAGTCTGCAGGCCCAGCTCAAGGTAAGTCTCGACACTGGCTACGCTTCCCCTCCGCCTAAACAGAGCCCATTGTCCACAGGAACGTGATGAACGACTGCACCGGCAGGGCTCCGCCCTTCACGCTACGACTGCGCAGCTCGAGGGCTTCCAGACGCAAGTTGAACAGCTGCGCGAGGACAGCCGGAGACTGTGCGCCGCGAACGAGCGCCTACACGCAGAGCAGGCGTTGCTAGAGCAACGGACGCTCGACCAATTCTACGAGCACGCGCGCCAGCTGCACGAGCGTGAGCGTGAGCAGGAGGCCCTCGAGCGCGTGATCGATCTGCTCGAGCAGGACAAGGCGGCGTCTCAGGTAGGCGGGTTCTTTTGATATCTGTAGGCGACGTGTGTTGAACGAGCGCAGGGCACACTCCAGGAGATGTCTGCCTCAAATGAGGCCCTGATGGACAGGGTTGCTGAGCTTGAGCACGAGCTGACACACCAACATGAAACGAGTTTCCACGCGGAGTCGGCGCTCGAAGAGGCCGTCAAGTGCAACGAGTCCTTACTTCAGGAGCTCCACGATACACAGGTTATTCAGGGCCGGCGGGAAGACGTCGTCAGCGAGCAATTAGCCGCTGTCGAAGCAGACTGCCGTACTGCACTCGAGAATGCCTGCAAGGAGAATGATGCACTGCGGAAGCAGCTCGCGCACCAGCAGGCGCAGCACGCGAGGGAGCGTGACCAGTGGGGTGCAAGGCTTGAGGCTCTTGAGGAGAAGCACCACGCCGCGATGGAAGAGGCCCGCAAGGAGAACCTAGCCCTAAGGGATGAGATGGCAAAGCGGGAGCAGGAGCACCTCGCCCAGCATGAGCTACTCACGGAGAAACTCGCACTTGCAAAGGCGGACAAGAGAGACGCGAAGGTGAGTACCCGCGCGAACGATACGTGATTACGTGGTTTGACGCGCTTCCAGGCCAAATTGCGCAGGGTTCGGGAAGAGGTTCGACTCAAGGCTTCTGACATTGCCCGGCTCGAGTCCCGGGCGGCCCAGTACGAACACCTCTATGAACAGCAATGCGACAGCTTCCAGCAGGACCTCCACTTTGTGCACGTCGAGACATCTTATCAACGCAACATGTACGAGGATAAGCTCGGCTCTGTGCAGGCCGAATCCGCCGCGCTCCACAAGCAGCTCGCGGACTGCGTCAAGCGCTACGAGGAGCAGTCTGCACGGCTACGGGCGGCACAGGTCGGGCTCCGCGACGCGTCGCATATGCACCACCAGCTCGAACTCAAGCTCAAAGCGGCTGCCGCAGAGAAGGAGGTTGCGGCCGACCTCGAGAACTTGCTAAGCGACGCGCTGAAACGCGAGCAGGACAAATTCGAGACGCTCGAGATCAGCTTCGACGTCCTCGAAGGCGCGTATAGCTTCCTCGCGCGCGAGCTCGTCCGCACGGAACACGCGCTCGAAGACGCCCTCCAGATACAACAACAGCTCCGCGAGCGTGTCGCACCCCTGTACGACGAGCCCGAGAGCGTGTATCCCGGCGAAGATCTCCCAGAGCAAGAGCACTCCAGTCAAGAATACACCAGTCGGGCCTACGTCTCGGGGCAACGTGCGGAGAGCGAGTCGCCGATGTTGGGCTCAATCTACTCAGATGGCGACGCGAGCTCCTGGCCCGCAACGCCTGGGCTCGTGCGCAGTGCCCGCAACTCCACGACACCCTGCTCGATGTACTCGGACGGCGATGCCAGCCCGTGGCCTGCAACGCCGGGTCTCACGCGCAGCATGCACAGCACAGGAACGTCCATAACGTCTGTTTCGTCCCCGGTCGTGACAACGCCGCCCCTCCCGCCGCTCATGCTCGAACCACTGCCGTCCTCGGACAGCGGTCTCGCGAAGCACCTCCCGCCAGCGGACAGCGACGACTTCTTTGGGCCGATCTGGACCGTGGACGCGATGCACCACATCTCTCAGTAGTCCTGCCGCTATCTCCCGTCGGCTTCAGGTGTAGCGCTGAGGCGCAACTGCTGCGTCACATCCTGGTAGCGCACTAGTCACCAGTCACGCCTCTCTGGTACCATTGGGCATGTCCAGGAGGTGCGTGACGAGAGCATCAAGCAGCCTACTTACTAGCATACGTAATGTAGCATTATAATTTAGCTGCAACATTGTACTTATCTACACGGTTCAAGTAGTGTATTAAGCGCGATGTATTCCTGTCTTGCAAAGTTTGCGTTTTTATTAGACATACTTATCTCTATGGATATTCACTGCTTTGCAGAACCCACACTACTTTCAGCTGCAAATTTTATTTCCAAACAGCGATAAACCGTCACTTGTCACCAAGTTTCCAGAAACCTATCATCTGCCTGATGTCAATGTTTCCACTGACACCACTTTAAGACCAGGAATGCCGTTTTCACCAGCTTCCACTGCGTATTTTGAGCCACGGCAGACTCAAAAGGACCTCGGAGATGCTGAAGATCCGATCAGTAAGCTCCCTGCATCTCTTACTCTGAATGGCTTCACTGAGAAGCGCAGTCCAAGACTCGGAATCACCAACATTGATACCGCCATATACATGCGCTACTTCGACGCTCCTATCAACGAAATCCTGGACAGTGATGAAAGAGGATAGTATCGGAAAGCGAGAGCCGGCTCTCCCGGCATGTGCTGCTGTCGCGTTCTGAGAAGCGTTTTTCGATGCAGCATATAACGTCGAGCGACCCAATGGTCGAGCCCGGGTTCGACCCGCACTACTTTGAGCACGAAGTAGGTACGCTGCGCCTTCTCGTCTGCTGTACAACTGATGGACTGATTCCCGCCGCAGACCTCGACGTGCTTGTGGAGACCGCCAAGTTCTCACGCAGCATCGTGCAGCACGCGCCGCTGAGGGACATGATCGCGAGGGAGGTCGTGCCGGGGCCGGACGTACAAACCGACGAGCAGCTGAAGTGTATGCCCCATACCCTTTTCCTGCGTCTTTATGATGTTGACTGGGAAGCACAGCGTTCGTGAAAAATACGTACTCGACGACATGGCACACGTGTGGCACCTGCTCGATGATGCCGCGCGATAAGGGCGGCGTAGTCGGCCATGACCTCAAAGTGTACGGAACGAACAACCTCAGGGTCGTCGACTTGTCGGTTGCCCCGCTGCACATTGCTGCACATGTACAGGGTGGGTGGGGTGAGCTATCTCCGCGAGCCTGTACTGACTAGTGTGCCACGCAGCTACTGTGTGTGCAATAGCTGAGCAAGGTAAGTTGTTGTTGTGGTGGTGATGTGGCACTCGGCTGCTGACTGTGCTTTGCAGCGGCGGACATTATCAAGGGCACATTCCAGCCTTAGATACTTGACGATGTATGAGGGACTGTTCCTTAACGCATAGCATGCCGTCAATTCCTTTCTCCGTTTTCTGCCCACTCGCACACCCGAAGGAGATCGACATGGAGAGTACTTGGTACCACTAGTTTTCGCAGGTGTGCCACATGCAGCAAGGTAATTGAAGCGACACTGCTGCACAAGTCTGTATTTACTACCTTACTGTGAGATCAAGGGACGAATTACCATCCACCTGCAGTCTCAGAGAGCTGTGCGTGTATAGCTGTTTACTGGACAAATACTCAATCGGCCGTGCATCCTTGAGAGTTTTTGAAGCTAGCGCCCAACTTAAGTTTCTGAAGTTTCGTGACCATTTCGTTACGTAAGCAATTATCTGATAATTTACCAGTAATTCTGGATTGCTGTCTCGCGAGTTGACTTTGACCTTCACTTGGATTGCTTTACTTCGCCGTCCTTCACGCTTGTTCTCACCCACGCACGTCAGCACCATGTCTAATGAAACTGACATATCTGTTCGAATTCGTGACCTCAAGAAGGATAGGGTCAACTTTGTGCTTGAGAACGTGGACATGGCGTACGTGATGCTTCATATTCGTGACTCTGGCCATCTCATTTGCATGCCTTCGTACCAGACTTGCAAACTCCTTCAGACGTATCATGATGGCAGATATCCCAACAGTCGGTTTGTCTCGTTCCTTTGTCTACTCGACGCTTTTAATGCGACTTTATTTCAGCCATTGACATTGTGGAAATCGACTCGAATACTAGTGTACTTCCCGATGAATTCATTTCACATCGTCTGGGCATGATCCCATTAGTGAGCACAAATTGCGATGAGGCGATGCGGTACACAAGAGTGAGCAGTGCTCGGTCGTACCGCTCAAACCATCTCACATCTGCCAGGAATGCACATGCGAATCTTTCTGCCAATTCTGCGCAGTCGTCCTTCAGCTGAATATACGATGTGAGACCGCTGGTGAACATCTAGACGTCACAAGCAACCACCTTGAGTTTGTCAACCTCAGTAACAACTACGACGACCCGGGAGAGGAGATCTCAAAACGTCCCGAAAACTTCGGTTATCCAGTGGGAAAGAGTACGCTTATTTACTGTCATGTTGGTACTACTGGTTGACAAGGTGGTTGTAGATGACCCGAATGTACCACCGGTGCTCATTGCGAGGATAGGAAAGGGTCAGGAGATCCGCGCTCGCTGCATAGCGAAGAAGGCAAGTTTACCTCATAACTTGGACCCTTCACCTGTTTCCAAATATTCGGACAGGGTATCGCGAAAGAACATGCGAAGTGGTCGCCATGCTCAGCGGTAGCGTATGAATACGACCCACATAACAAGCTCCGGCATACATCCTACTGGTTCGAGTCGGACCCGAAGGAGTGGCCACTGAGTGAGAATGCGAAGGAGGAAGATCCGCCGCGGGAAGACGAGCCCTTTGACTACATGGCAAAGGCGAATAAGTTCTACATGGAGGTCGAGACAGACGGCAGCATGACTCCCAAGGATGTCGTTTTGAAGGTTTGACTTAGTTTCTGTATCTCATCCCGTTCTCTAGCTCACGCGGCGGACGCTAGGGCCTGGGCTTGCTACAAACTAAGATTGCGACCCTTTCTCTCAGCATCAACAAAGAACAAGAGGCAGCAGTCCAGGGTGGCGATCACGCTGTTGGTCAGGCCCCTGGGCCTCCGCCAGACGCTGCGGGTCCGAGTGCAGCCACCCAATGGGCCCGTCCACCGGGCGGCAACACATGGAGTCCTCCGCGAGCACAGCCAGGGAGCAGCTGGAGTCCTGGCGGCGCGCGAAGTGCTCAATGGGGGAACAATGCCAGCCCGACAAGCGGCGGAACATGGGGCGGCGCGTCACCTGGCGCTGGCGCTGCTGGAAACTGGGGTACGACGAACGCGGCGGGCACTAGTTGGGGCAATGCATCGCCTGCACAAAATGCGGGGTGGGGGAGCCCGACACAGCAGGCCCAAGGGTGGAATGTGTAAGGATGCTTCCCTTTACCCTCCATTGCTATCGTTGTGCGTGTATCTTAGGAGCTCGGCTCGGTAATATGTTGCATGTATTGCAAGACAATATCTTGTACAAATGAACAAAACGCAGATCAAGCAAGGAAGTACGAGAGCCAACAAGCTATGCTGGTGGTAGAGGTGACCGGTCTCGCTGAGGAGTCGCCAGCTCGAACTCTTCGAAGCCAGAGGGCCGTAGTGCTGTGGGCACCCCAGGCGTTGGGAAAGGCGTGGTTCTCGGCTGCAAGTCGCTCGGTGTTTGAATCTGTCGAGAATCTCTTATATCAAGCTCGTTTCGTCCACCAAAAACCTTCTCAGTGTCGTCAACTGCGGATGACATTCAGTATTGAACTTACGAAGAGGAGAAAAAATACACTTACGCATGACAGCATCTTGGTCAGCAAATGTGAAGGTCTGCGAGATGGACTGTTGCTGTGTTTCCTGGTGCTGTTTCATCTTCTCTTCATGCCGGACGTCCTCCCATGGCACCATTGTGACGGGTGTCGGCGGCTTCTTCGCGCCTGGGTCACCATTGGGACCGAAGATGTGGGCTCTCGCGAGGGAGATCTTGAGATTGTAGATCCACTTATTCCGCCGTTGCGCTTAGGGACCGTGAGCCGACAAACGTTGTGAGCTAGAGTGCGCGTACCTTTAAGTGCGCCATGCTGCCAGTTGCTCTTATACTTGATGTCAGCCTTCAGCGTAAGTTGCTTCTGTTCAGGAATGTCTACTCAGACAAACGTCAGACACAAATTGCATAGTCTGGAACGCTTCGAAAACGCACCAACGATAGCCACATCGAATGATGGCTGATAGTCACGCCTAGCATCCGTCACAAACTTCAGCATGAGCTCACGAAGTTGTTGAATCTGTTCGTATGATGTACTATATGCCTTAAGACCGGTAAGTAGAGAGTAGCCTCCAATTCCGCGGTGCTTCTTACCACGTCGAACGTAAATGACTCAGACATTTGGGGACTACGTCGCATATTCATGATTAGCTACAAAGTCGGACGCTATCAGTATGCATTATGGGACAATATGCCGCGAGGTGCTTACTTGAGGGCTGAGTGTAATGTTCGGAGCCTGGATAAGACAAGAGTTGTCGTCCAAGAAGATAGTGCTCAGGAGCCTGATCTCCTTGACGACGTAAGTGTCCTTTCCCACTTGAACGCGATCTCCGACATCGTACGGATGTTTCACGAAGAGAAAGATGATTGACGTAAGGACCTCCGACAAAGACGGTCCAATAAGCCAGCTCAAACCTCCAAGGAACTGTAAACACGTTGTATGGAAAGATAGAGGATCTAATGTACGTACCAAGAAAGAGTGTGCCTGCGCCTGTGATAAGAGTGACCAGCTGTGCTTCCAGGGCAACAGCAATGATTAAGATAGATACAACCACGTAAAGAGACATGAGGATGTTGTCCAGTCGACCGACGGCGCTATCCAAGTCCGTCATCGAGTGCTCGATGGACAGTTGCTCGCGATGGAACTCGAGACACGCCATCTCGAACTCATCTCGAGTAACATTACCGTTATCATCCCTGTCAAAAATTGCAAATGCGGCGTCGGCGTCGTCCAGAGTCGGGAAGAATTTCCGAATATCTTTCACATCGAAGTATTCGGAGCCGGGTTTAGCGAACGAGTAGAACAGTCGCCTAGCGAGCTACCGCATCGATTGAGCACAGTAGGTCTCGTGTCATATACCCGAAGCGCATACCAGACGAGAATTGTTTACTGATTCGAGAGCAATCTGCACTACTGCCTGGGGAGAGTTGGGCTGCAAGACCGAGCTCCCGGCAATCTCAGATGCAACAGCGCCCAGTGCAGTTGTAGTGGTGGTCGCAGCAACCTTCACACCCTTCAGGGCGTGCTTGAACAAACGCTTCGGGGCTATTGAAGGCTTCTTCTCGGGGTGACAGTCAGTGAGGGCATCGGAACGGCCAGGTGTATCATGAGAGTACCGATACAGAGTAGAGAGCACTTGTATAGCGAACTTCTGGTCCGCGATACGCTCTACAAACAATTGTTAGAGTCGAGCGCGCTGAGAGTAAGTCCAGTCTGTTGTACCTGCATAGGATCGTTCGTGGAATTTGCCCGCAATCCATTGAATTACAAATTTCTCGCCAAACAAAATGGCGGCGCACAAGAAGAAGGCGAAGAGAAGCTTAGCAAGGAGGTCCACAGCGTGTTGGTCAGATTGACTCGCGTCCTGCTCTTGCCTGGTATTGATGAGCGGCTGGAAGGCGATCCAGCATGCCAGAGTCCAGCTAGCAAAGGCGACGTATCTAGGTAAGAGTATTTCAGTGGGCCGCCTTTGGCAGTGGACTTGTGCAGTGTACCTGCGAAGGACTGCGATCCAGTCAATGTACTTTCTTGTTCCGACTGCGACCGTGCCGACGGTGTGACGGGCTAGTAGAGGGAGAATCATCCTTCATGAATGTCAATACATCTTGTCGAAGGCACGCAATGTTCGGGTGCTCACGATGCCGCCAGGGAAGCCCACCATCCTCCCCACACCACACTCAGCCAGATACTCCACCAGAGTAGCTTTACTCCCCACACTGTAGCTTCGGGGGCTACTGTGAAGCCGACGATACCTGGTATCCATAACAAACCTAGCACGAGCACGATAAACAGGAGCCGTCGCGTGACGACAGATACGTCCAGCAGGTAATTGTAGAACTTGGTGAACTGCGGACATAGGCTCGGTCAGCTAAAATGTAGGGAGCCGCCAACTCCGGTATGTGGACTGCAGGTAGAGATCGGCCGGAATCTGGCCTGCTGCATGCACTGCTGCGCACCTTGTTTTGTGGCACACCTGAGGCCATGTTCAAATACTGCGCCTCGCTCGCGTTACTCGGACCAAACTCATCGGACGAATGCTCAAGCTGGTTGCTGCCGGCAAATGCGTCCCAGCGACCGCTTCCATCACCGTAGGTGCCGTGGAGGTGGTCGTCCTTTTCAGGCACAGGCATCGTCTGGCCGCGGTGCCCATCCGGGTGCTCAGCGTCATAACCATGCAAAGGGCGTGAGACATTGTCGACAGGGTTTTCAAGGCGGATATGGCGGCTACGCCTGGAGTTTACGCTTGTGTAGGACTGGGAGTGCGATAGAAGCGGGGGATAGGTCGGGGGCGGAGGCGGCGATTGCGAGGGAGGATTTGAGCGTAAAGAGTCCAAGTCCGATGACCTGTAGTGTGAGTCAGATTCTGAGGGCCTGGGTACGGGCCCTTGGGGCAAAGATGGCGTAGTCATGTTCGCCTTCCGCGGCTGAGAGCAAAGAAAACGTTCGACGAAAGACTGGCAGATGAGGAAGGGAAAGCAAAGCAAGCGCAACTCCCATAGACGATATAGCAGAAACTAGTCTCGCTATATCTACCAGCATGGATGCCTCGGCCAAAGTACCGCAAGAATAAATTTTTACCCTCGGCCAAATCAAGAAGAGAATTCGCCGAATCAGTTCATGCTAAGTCCATCTCGATCAATGGATTACATGCATTGCAAAGCTAGCTAAAGGACACAAGGAGCATGACAACAAGACGGCAAAGACAGCGGCAACCTAAAGAATAGGGAGCAATCAGCAAACATGTTCGATGAAGACATTGTACAGAAGGTTCAGACATCCAAAGGAAGGTACTTTAGACCCTCATCGTGCCGACCCCCGCTTCCCGTCCAGCGCACCCAGAGGGCGGCCCACGCCTCACGCTGTGATTTTGGGTTCCACAGGTAAAGGGGGAATGTAGACGTTCCGCATTGGGGGAGTACTCCCGCTCGGGAGGGCTCTAGGGTGAAAACTGCGAATGTATGGCGATATTCATCATCGAAACACAGAAGGAACCTTAACTCACCTAGCCCAGACACAAAAGCTATCCGCAGAAAATGCCACACGACTCAATTATACATATTACCTGGTAGAAGAAGTTAGCGAGCGGCTCGGAAACACTGCTGGTAATTCAAGAGAGATCAGACGAAATGGCACTGGCAAGTACACTGTGCGCCTCGTAGGACGCTAGTCCGTTGCGAACGAACTACTCTTACTTCTCGGCATGGTCGTGTAGGACGGGGAAGAGAATGAAGTCATCATATCGAGAATGTGCAGAAAGGAGCACTCACCATTCGATAGAAAAATCTTGGGAGTGAGAAATGAAAAGTGGCGGAAGGACGAAGGCAAGAACAAAAATTTATAGGCGCACAATCGTCAATGCGCGTGACTGTGAGAGTATTTCCCAAAGCGTGGCAAGGTCACGCGCCCTTCAGCCATAAACGGCGAACGCCTCTCAGACGATTGCTACGGGAGTGTGTGGTCTGGCCGCTTTTTTCCCGTTTCCCTGGGACTTTAAGGACTTGTCTAAGGTGAGTCGAAGCGCACTCGATGTCCTTCAGTCAGAAAAGCGGCTCTGGAGCCTGAGGCCTGAGAGGCCTGAAGCTTGAAGGAGAAGTGCAGCAATCCGAAATGCTCGCCTCAGAAAGTACGCGTGCCCGCAGGTCCACGGGAGAACCCTTGCTTTCTCTTCGATGTCGTTTGCGAAGTCAGAAACACTTGAACCACGCAAAGTTACTGACGGTAAATTACTAAAGCAGAAGTAGTGAAAGGAGTGCCCTTGTGCATTCTACTATCTCTAGAATTATAGGACGTACACGTAGCGAATTGGGTAAATCATAAATAGGTGGGATATAAGCTGTCATCCAAAGGGTTGCCTGCGTCGCATAGAGCCAGGATCCGCTGTTGCGGTAGTAGGAAGCGTAGAAAATTCGTTTAAAGGTCCAGGGGTGACTACAGGGGTGGGAGAAGATGAATGATGCCGTCGCGGCTTGAAGATCAATACGAGAATAAGACCAAAGATGATAAGCAACAGCAAAAATATACATTTCCGTCGACCAGTGTTCTTCTGGTACCTGCCCAAATGAAGCGAGATGAGTCGATGATCGAACGATAAGAAGCAAGGGAATTGCCTCGAGGCACGATTATAGCACGGGGAGCGGGAACGAAGGACTCTTTGGTCCAGTTGCCGAATGACATCAAAGACATGGTACGTACCGAGTAGCTGTCTCCAGTTCCTTGACCGCCTCGGACATCTGGACAGCAGTCTGCTCGATATTGTACTCGACACTATCAAGTAGCGTGCCCTGGTCAATAACTAGCGCAGAAAGATCTTTGAATAGCTCGGCGAGGGAGGCGATGGACTTTGCGATCTCAGTCAGCTCCCTATCGCGCTGCCGCAGATCCATGTCAGGCGTGAGGAGGTCTTGTGCTAAGGTACTGTTGCGAGACTGTATTGTGACGCCATGAGCTGCCACCCTGAAAGGGAACCGCAGGTCACGGAACTGCCACTCACTGCGGACGCGGCCGCCATGTCTTCGTCAACGGCGGAAAGGCCTTCGGACCCACGCAGAGATATTGCGCCTGATGCAATGAGCAAGTCTTGATTCTTGATCGCATGACCTTGCAGCTCTGGTTAGGCAAAAAGTCAGCATCCCATCGATAGCCTGCTGAGTGGGGCGGGAGACCATAGGGTGAATCAACTGACTTTCCATGTAGACGCGTTGCTTCTTCCGAAACGTGACGCTCAGCTCTTGCACTTTGGCGGCAAGCCCGCGCTGCACGTTTCTAGATGCGAGATGCTGGTGTCGCGTCTGAGTGGGAGGGAAAGCGTGGTCTTGGGCGGCCCCAATTTGTTGAATAAGCGCATGGCATCGCCGGAAGTCCTACGAGACGAAGCACGTTCAGCGGCGTGTAGGGGACGCCGGCTGCCCGTGACAGACCTTGGTAATGTCCGTTGTTGCAGCTTCTATTTCCTTCTTTTCCGCAGAGCGATCTGCGAACCCTGGAAGGACGTGTTTCGCGTGCAGCTTGTCCAGAGCCGTGACTGAATTCTTGAATGAGTTGAATTCGACGCAATTCGCACCGTGCAGACAGAAGCGCATGAGACGCACTTTTCACCCTTGTTCCAGTAAGAATGGTCTCCACCTCACTCGCTATCTCGGCCCTGCGTAGGGGAGTAGGTGGTCAGCTGAGGGCTTATGAATAATATCAAGGGGACGTGCCACTGCGGTGGTAGGTCGGCATCTATGGAGATGTGCCCCGCGTCCGGTTGGATGAGTCTGTCTTCCTCGTCCTCGTCCGTGGCGTCATCGTATTGTGGAATCGTGCGTGAACGACGGAAACGAGAGGAACTGGCGCGGGAGTCCCTGTATGAGAGAAAAAGTAGTGTCCGCGAGCGAGTGGCCGGTGTTGTGGTGGACGAAGCCATCGCTCATGGTCGTCGCGAGCAGCGCCCGCAGCGGCGGTACTGCAGACTCGTACGCAGTCGCCGGGCGGAGTCTCAAAGCGCTCTCGGACCGAAGTAGCTTGGTTGGCGTCTAATTACACGTGTGCAGCGCTCCGCTTCCGTCTCAAGGACCTTAAGGTTTAGTATCCGAGTTCCGTCGCCTCTGCCCACACCAACAACCGCAGAAAACGTTTGTGCATGGTCCGGTCGCCACCCAAGCACAGATGTCGGGTCACAGCTCACCGCGTCCGCTCGTGGGCAGTGCAAGAACCACCAGTCGTCTTCGCGAATACTCAAACGTGAGTGCCGAAGGCCAGGAGGAGGCCCGGAGCTTTCGATCCGTTTCTTTCTTCAGACCGAGTCCGAGGCCGCAGACAGGCGGTTCATTTCGCTTCTGCTTGTTTCTTCCGGTCAACTACCACCTCGTGTGCGGTCGCCTGCACCTCAGATCATTGACTGTCAACACTGTTCTCCCTTGCTCGTGGCTCCGCTATCGTTTGCGATCGCCCTAATCGCGGATCCGTTCTTTCTCTACTTGCTCTTCCGTTTTACTGATTGTTATCAATCTTTCAACCGGCTGGACTTTGCAAGCGGCCGCTCCCGCAGCGTCTTATGACACGAGGGCGGACAACCACAGACACTCATTTTGCGACATCCGAAAATTTTATAAAAGCCGGTCCAGGATTCGCCTGACCACTCCACTCGTTACCCCTCTCTACTGCGGCTCCGTCGTTTGCACCCCCTTGCTTCACACCGCACCTTGTATTTGTGAGCAGCCTCTCTTGAGATTATAGGGGCCGCTAAGCTTGATGCTCCTGTTTACTAGGTCCAACAACTACCCACTGCAACGCGCCACAATGTGCAATCTCGAGACGTGAGGAAATCTTTTCTCTCGTAGCATCTCGTGGTCTGACCTCGGACATAGCGAAGGCATGCAGTACTCATGTGGGGTATGTCTCCGAGCTAAACTACGCTTGTTTCCCCGCATCCGCCCTGACGTCATGATCGTAATTGTGTTAGCACTATGTTATTGTCAGTAGTTTATTTGCTCCCGAGATGCCTGACGCTCACCTTGCTCTACCTGACAGACTAGGACACTCAGGAAGAACGACTGTCGCAGTTCGCGCTGCACTCTGTCTGATCGACACCCGCCTAATTGCCCGAATTGCGATGCCCACGAGAAGGTACGTGCTCAGACCTTTGCACCTCGTTGCTCAACGCTTATGCATCATACCCTGTAGTACTTTGGCCCGGACGCCAAGGAAACGATTGTCGGCAACGTAAATGACTTTTGTGACCAATGTCGTCCATACTGGTATGCGAAGAACGGCCCCCCGACACAGTCCCGTCGCCGGTAGCTTTCTCCGGCGACCCTCCAGCGACACCTTCGTGCGGCGGCGTTCTCATATGCATACCCTAATGTTCCGTAATGTTAGTCTTCCACCATGCTCGCTCTGCTGTACCCTGTTACCTCTCTCGCTGTCACTCCAGCTAGTAACTTTCCACGCCTCAATGCTGCCAATGTATTCTTATCATCATAGAGTACTGGATGCTATAATCAACGTTACAATTTTCGTGTCGTTCACCCTTTTACACCTTGAAGTCCTGTTCCCAGGTCTGGTTGTCTTGTGTCGGTCTGCTCTCCCCAAGGCGTTTGCTGTCGGTAACTGCCCTAAAGAATAAACCTTGGGAAGGGTATCGCTCAATGCATGTAGTCTATCCAATAACAATGACTGGTTCGCAGACTGATTAGCTACCATTTCACCGCGAGGCCGACGACTTCGCTCTCTACCGCGTGGTACTGCGTTCTAAAGTGCTTCCGTCGCAGCTCCTCAGCAGCTTCATCCATGTTGTCGGTCCATAAGCGTGGCGCATTTCCCTCCGGATGGCATGTCTCGGCCAGAACCCGAGCAGCAAGCCGCTCCGCCTCTAGGGTCTTTTCACCAACATGGAGGCTAGCAGAGCCACTCTCTAGCTCTGCACCGAGCTTGGGCGATGGTGGCGGCGTGGGCAGGTCACTCCAGTATGCGACCTCGACTTTCTTCGTCCACTCACGGTCGCTCCACTTCGCTGGCTGGATCTTGCCTGGCGAGTCGTCATCGTCAAATTTCACGCCTGACACGTCCCAGTCCCGTTTGTATCCTTCTTCGTCTGTGCCGTCTCGGAGATAAGTTGGCGGTCGGAGCTGACCACCGCCGTTAACGCATCCGCCTGGACAGGCCATGACCTCGACGTAGTCATACTTCGTTTCTGGCGCCGCAGAGCCGTCTGCCTTCTTCCGTACGACACGTCCGCGGACACCCGCCGCACGCCCTGCAGCCCCCCGGCCGACCTGCACACCTGCGTCGCGCCCAACCTTCCTGACGAGATTTTGCAGGTTACGGAACCCGTAGCACTTTGCGCCACGAAAGACAATGTCGCCAGTCGCCTTCTCGCTAAGGATGTACTCCTCATAGTCGGGCGCACGCACCGCACGCATGTTCAGCCCGAGGGCAGACGGCGACTCGTGTACGATAGCGTTGATCAGGGAGTGCAGGTAGGATCCGGAGCTTGTGCCTGGATGAGTGATCAGCTCGGGTAGATCGTCCCCGTCGAACTTCGCTGCACCGCTTCCGCGAGAGTCGTCTGTTAGGAACCCATGCGGTAGGCGATCGTCGTTCTCTCCCTCGACCGGTGTGGACAAGCTCCAGTCTTTCTCCCGCATCATAAGCTCAAGTTCCCCGGTAGTTATCACACAGTCAACGTCGCGAGTCGCGTAGACGTCGTTATAAAAATCTTGTCTGGACGCTTCTAGCTTCTTGTCGTAGCAAGGCATGACTGTGACATGGTATATCTGGCTTGGTCTAGAACGCGGAGGTGAGCGTGCGTTCAAACCAGAGCTGGAGATGAGCGGACATACGTCTTGCCCCATTTCGAACCCAGCCATTCCTTCACTAGGGTGCCCATGACCTGCTGAGGGCTCTTCGTCCGACTGATGAAGGGCAGCATTTCGGCGTGTGTTTTCTCCACATAGCAAATCCATCCTGGGCATGCACTCGCGAGCATAGGCAGCTGGCCATCCCCTCTCTTCCGTTCCTTGTACTCGCGCGTGTGCTCCAGCAGAGCAAGATGTCGTGCGAAGGTTGTGTCGTACACATGCTGAAAGCCTAGTACCTTGGTACAAAACGCTTCGACACGTCGATACACTTGTTGCAATGACACGGGTTGCGCCTTGCTAGAGGAGGATATGCTTGCTGCGAGCGAGGCGAGGCTCTGCGGAGCAATGGAAATGACGGGGACCTTGTGGGAGAGGCAGATGTCCTCCGGGTTATTTGCAAGGAAGTTGAGCACCTCCGTGTGAGACTGCATGCTGATCAAGACGGATTCTGCGGAAGTGATGCATCCACTATATTCATAATTTCAGAAACACAGGTAAAAAAAACAGAGGGGAGCTTACCTGCACGCAAGACAATCGTTGAGACTGATCTCGGCAGTCTGGAGCTTCCTTTGAGTTCCTGAATCGGCCTTCGGATCGGATGCGGAGACTTCATAGTACGACCCGGTGGAATCGACACGAATCTCTGTCTGCAAATTTCGGTTTGAGCCAATTGGCAAGGGCCACGTCGCACAAAGCATACCGAGGCAGCTCCTCCGTCGCGCTCCGGTACTATACCATTAGTCTGTTCTACGGGTTTGATACAGGCTTGGGAAGGAGTAATGAAGTCATTGAGGTCCGTCAACGTCTACGACACCATCTAAGCCCACAAAGCCAAAACATGCATAGTAGAAAGACATACCAATGCTCCAGAGAAAGTCATGGTAGCTCGGGAAGGTCAAGGCTGGGAAAGAGGGCGGGCAGAAATACTTCTTCATGACTAATTGGAAAAGCGCCAAACGGGCGCCTTTGAGGCGGACGAGGAAAGCGCGCATAACGTGGCGGATCACACCCGCTACTGGTCGAACGACCGCGACGAGCCAAAGGCCCAGGACAGGCCAGATCGAGTTTCGACGGCGCGGTCATACCTCTACCACGTTTCTCTGCGGCGAACGATGCCTGAGAGGTTATTTGTTCGTGGCATGAGCTTCAAGTCTCTCCTTGTGTGTCTACTCGTGCTTAGCCTCTCAGAGGTCGTCAGGTCGGTATCGCGTCTAGGGAAACGCGACTTTGAACGCCTCTCTGCAGAAGCCATAGAGGAGCTCGCCGCGCATCCTGATCCTGTACGCAACATTGACCCATCCAATCCTTCGTCTCACCTCTCCAAAATCCTTATACCGCGCCCTCCGGATACGGAGAACAATACCATCGTGCGAGAGTATATTGTCTCGACACTGAAGGACCTCAACTGGCATATTGAAGAGGATTCTTTCAACGGCACGACACCCTATGGTGTCAAACGTTTTACCAACGTGATCGCCACCAAAGACCCGGCCGCATCGCGCAGGGTGATTCTTGCTGCTCATTTTGACAGCAAGTTCTTCTCGAATTACCCGGATAGTCAGGTGCGTGCCGACTCGTCTGACATTCCCTCCATATGCTCACAATATAGGCAGTAGTTTGTGGGTGCAACTGACTCCGCTGCCCCATGTGCTTTCATGCTAGACGTTGCCGAGACCCTGAACCCCCTGCTCGAGGATCGACTCGAGAGACTACGAGACAGCGAGGATGACGACGACGACGGCGACGACTTGTCAGATACCACCCTCCAACTCGTGTTCTTTGACGGCGAGGAGGCGTTCAAAGACTGGACTGCGACTGACTCAATCTATGGAGCGAGGTACTTTCTCCTTTGATCTCAGCTCATGGGTTACTCACATTGAGGTGCAGACATCTCGCAGAAAAGTGGGCCTCAACATATATTACGTCGGAAACACATACAAAGCGGCGCCTGACTCGGTGGTCACAAGACACTGAGCTCTCGACCATTGAACACCTCATCCTACTCGACCTGCTTGGAGCGCCGAACCCTCTCATACAGTCTTCGTACATTGATACTGCCTGGCTCTTCGATGAAATGATTTCAGCAGAGCAGCGCCTCATGTCAAGCGGTGCATTCGACTTTCAAGGCGAAGGCAGTGTACGCAGCTTCTTCATTTCGCGGACCGATGGCGGCCACTTCTGGGGGCGAGTAGAGGACGACCATGTACCTTTCCTTCAGCGAGGTGTTGATGTGCTGCATGTCATTGCTACACCTTTCCCAAAAGTGTGGCACACATTGGCGGTAAGTTTTCCTGTCTTTTTGCTTACTCGTCCTTATTCGACCAGGATGATGCCTCTGCTCTCGACATACCTACAATGCGGCGCTGGGTACTCATCCTTCGGGTGTTTATGAGCGAATACCTCGGTTTGATCCCAGAAAGCAATCAGCGTCGGTCCCCCGTCCAGAAGGCCACGGATGATCTAGTAAGTGCATTTTTACGTACTTCCCAGCTACGCTCACGCTGCACTAGTAGCACTGGAACAAGACGGCAGTATCGAGTGCAGACACAAGGATAGCACTGGACGATGTGTAGTAGAGTGCTATCTTGTATGCGAAGTTGTAATATCAGATATTTCAGCGATTCTGCCTTCGCTATGAGGAGCTACGTGTTGCGGTCTTGCATGTATTGGCACTGACGCCAACGCCGACATCGATCAAGAGGGGTATGCGGTTGAATCCATTGAACTGCACATCATTTAATTAAAGCTGCAATACGTGTGTCGAAAGCTTCTGAGCGAATGGGCATCTCTGGCGTGTGGAACGGGTTTTTCATGACGGCATCGGCGTAGATCTCATACACCTTTTGCAGTACGGTCTCAGCTGTTGGCTCGATCGGAGAGGTGAGAAGCACGAATTTGGTGCCTGCAATCTCCGTCAGAATGCGCATTAGCGACGACATGAGAGAAGAACGCTCGCCGGTTGGGGTCAGGAATATGGTCATCTTGAAGGATTCACCTTCGATGACCTGTGCGCCAGAGCCAGAGCCGGTGGGACTCAAGCGGCTAGTAATGGCGTGAATACCATGTAATGTTCCTGCAAGTACGAGGTATTCGTTTGAGGTCTGGCTCGGTAGTCCATCTGTTCTCCTCGTGAGTAAGCTAGCACCATATTACACTCTTCGCTATCAGGAATCACCTCCGAAGTTTCGCTGGTAGACCAAGCCTCCAGCTTTATTGATCACCTATCGACGTTTCTTCAGTAATATATACAAGATATCATTCACCCAGCTCTCACCCAAAGGCCAAAGATAGTCATGACAGACAGCGATAAACATGGGCCATCCTGGAGACGCGGTATCCACGTGAGCCCGACGCGTCAACGCGTCTGTCGGAGTTGCATCGGAGTTATGTTCGCACGAAGCGCGGCGCCTCGTGCTGTCTCTAGCTTTCGCCTCTCCACCTCGATAAAATTCTTGTCGGTGTTCGAATGCGTAAATATGCAAGCTCAAGCTGTCAGACAAGAACAGACTCAGGTATACCTCGAAGCACTTGAGGATAAGATATCTAACCTCATAGTGGACGTAGGACGTTCTCACGGCCGCGCAAAGTCTGCAGTCTATTCAGACGCTTCTGCGGGCAGGTTTAGGTTGCATCACGTATCTCAGGCAAGTGTGCACGCGTATATGCGTCTTTTTCTGCTGAGTTCTCTCTAGAAACTTGCTTCCAGCTGATAATTTCTCCGAAAGTATGACACTTAACGATCTATCACTATTCGCCACTGCACTAAGGCTATTCTGTAGGCTACCTCACGTCTGCCGCACTGGAGCCTCAGCCTTCCACGCCGTCTATACATGGATCATTTTCTTCCGAGAGCAGCCGTCGTAATGTCAGTGGGTTTAAGATCATGACCGTCACCAGGGGCTTCACGGAAGAAGCGGATAAGCTGCTCGATTACCTTGTAAGTCCATGGCCTATGTCCTTATATATGCTATATTTTACTCATTTCCTGACATCTATCTTCTCAGGAGCATGGTATTTTTGACGCTTTGCAAAAACAGTATCTCAGGAGCTTCATTTTTGCCGTCTATCTGGTGCGTATTGTGGGTGCTAGGAAAATTGTTCGATCGTTGACTTGTACATGTCTCTTAGGATAGTCAAGATCCGAACAAGTAGGTAGATGTATGCGTCTTATCTGCTATCTAACATGCTTGTTTGTAGCATCGTCGAAGCATACACCTTCAACTTTCATGTGAGTACGGGGAATCCAAAGCCTGTCATTGTCGTGGTCCGCAACACTGAATATCTACATAGTACTACACTGTACCAGGCTCTAGCGTCTCGATACCGGTGATGTCGCTCGGTGACGACCTAATGAAGCTATCCATCTCTGGGAAAGCAAAAGGCGCCGATCCAGTTGCTGATGCCACGAAGAAGGGGAAACTACCTACGCTCGGTGAAGTTAAACGAAGTTTAAAGGTACACTCCTTTACGGTATATATACGTACCCCGCTTACTATAGTCGCCTCTACAGACTTTGATCAAAAACCTCATCCAGGCTACAACCCAGATGGATGCGCTCCCTAGTATGTTCAAAAAGTACACGATCTGTGTGTCTAGCTCAATCATGTTACAGGACGTCGATTTGCGACCTTCAAGCTATACTATCATGATCATACTCCAGACGACTACGAGCCGCCACACTTCCGGGCAGGCGATTCTAAGGGCGACAAGTGGTTCTTTGCAACGCACGACAGGAACGAAGTACCGGAGAAGTGCAGCATTGGGCAGGTGCAGACAGGATGGCACGGGGTAGACCTTCGAGTCGCGTCAGTTTCGGCCTACCTGCCTTCGGCGGAAGATAACAATGCACCATTCACGGGTACTACAACCGGCAGCGGTAATGGTCTTGCGCCGCCACCGCTCACTCCTGCTGCAGAAGCAGATTTGAGGAGACAGCAAGCGGAGGCGCAAAAGCAGGACGCACTCGAGAGGCGAGTCGTCTGGGATGCTGAAGAGGGACTCGGCGATATTGATGCCGAAGGCGAAGTTGACGACGGTACGTGGGACTTACTCGTATGCGAGGCAACCCTGGCTGAAACTCCGCCTTCGCAGGCGATGGCAGTCAGCTTATGGGTGTGTGGAGAATGAGTTCTTCCGGACTAGAGTTCGTCGCTCCCATGGGTATTAGAGACGATAACGGCAATATCGTCCCTCTATCAGGCGAAGAGAACGATACGGAGCCCAACGACCCGACTCCAGCTGACGCTGCCCTATTCAAGGGTATGGAAGAGAAGGTCCCTCGACATGTTGGCCAGCTCGTAAGCAGCACCAGCATTGTACCTGTTGGTGGCACGAATACTGACTCCTCGCAGGACCTTCCTGCGACAAATTCGGGCGAACTAACCCAAACTCAACTTGTCTGCCAGACTCAAAATGAAGATGATGTACCTTCCCGGCTGCCCTCGGCATCAAGCTCGCCGCTTTCATCGCCCGAGCCTCCTACGCCGAAGACACGTCGAATGCCCACGCGATCACAGTTTAAGATCTACACTGAAAGCCTTCCCCCCTCCGATCCGCTAGGTTTCTCAGTTCCCTCCAATGCGAGTTTTCACGAAGAAGAGACGGTAAACACCCAAATGCTTCAGGAACGCATCATGGTTCAGAGACGGTCAGACGAGGACGTAGACATGCTCGGTGCGTTTGTGTCGATCTTCGTGGGGCCTTCATCTGACTGTTTGGCATAGACATGAGCACTCAGGTTCAGGATCATGCCCATTCACAGGACGATGACACCATAAAATCCTTCACTGTTAGCCACAAATCGATGACGGTCGTTCCCGATTCCCAGCCCGGCATCCAGATGGACGGTGCAGAGGATAAGGTGGAATGCGATTGTGGCGTAGATGTGAGTAGCCCAAATAGTGTCTAGCGACCTTATCTTAACGTGCACACTAGAAAGAAGATTGCGATTCTATCCTCTGCGAAACATGCGACAGATGGTTCCACGCCTGGTAAGTGCGCTTCCGCCCTCTCAGCTCTGACATTCAATCGGTATGTGTAGGTGCATGGGTTACTACTCGGGTAACAGTCGGAATATTCCTAACAAATTTAAATGCTTCGACTGTCGCGTACATGCTGACCAGAACTGGGATCTCATCGTGGTGCATGGCTTATACCCACGGATGATGGCAAAATTCAGGGGCCTCGCGTCGTTCAGGTGTGGACCATTCTCGGATATTCCACGGAGTGAGCATATTCGATAACATTGGAGCAGACGGGCCATCAAGATCTGCGAAACAGTCAAACCGGAGAACCTCTCTAGCTTCACCAAGGCGATAGGTGCACAAGGCTCTCACTATACTTTCCCGCAGTAATTGACGGAAATTAGGTTACGAACCAATAGTCTCTGGGCAGCTGTTCAAACGCCTCGAGAATGAAGGTGATAATAGCTGGCAACATGTGTTCTCTTCGCCTGATTTGAACATACCGGCTTGGCACAGGCTTTATCGCTCTCGAGGGTGTAGAAACCCCTACCGAAGATGCCGCTAAATCATCACGTTCTGGCAAAGGTAGAGCGACCAAGAAGCCGCCTCCACGACGCCGAACGATGCAGAAGCAACGATATGTCTTCGTCCGCAAGATCATGAAGGAACGCAAGTACAAAGACTTCTTTGACCCGGACCCTGAGGTAGAGAAGAGACTGCTTGATCTGGAGGATTTGGTCTGTCGTCATACCTTTCCCGGCTGCGTGTAAGATCTGTTGGATGTGCTGCTTACTGATCACCTCTGACATGAGTAGAAACCGAAGAAAAGAATGCATGGAGCAGTCGCTGGGGATGAAGACGACGATATGTACGTCGCCGTGCTTTGAGTCGCTCGCTTCTAAGATTTGCTCTCCTATATAGGGACGGTGTGCCGCCGGTACCTTCGCTTTCTCAGGAGGTTCCGCATCCTCCTTCCGTCGAGATCCCTGCGGCATCCCAAGCCTCGCAGACGCAGATGGAGTCGCAGCTCATACTAGACACTCAGACCCAGCCAGAGGACCTCCTAAAGCACCATTCAATTGACATGTTCAGAGAGGATCGTCGAAAGGACGAAGATGGGAGGGCGAAGAAGAAAGTCAAGATCTCCATCGGACCTGCCGTTGACCTTGGCGACTGAGCTTCTTTCTCGCCTGTGCTGCGCTCTTGCGACTACTGAGCTTTGACCTCTCTCGACCTTGCCCCTGGATGCTGTGTTTTCTTGCTACTTGCTGTGTTTCCTGCCTCCCGCCTCGACTGCTTTCCCTGTGTCATCCCGTGCTCAGTTTTCCTTACCCATGGAACGCTTTTTTGCCGACTTGCCATCTCTGGTCACTCGCTACTGTTTTCAATGCTCTCCGGTTTCTACTTCCTGCTGCTGTAACCGTTGCATTTAGCCACGTCATGTTACCTGTCGAGCGGCCACGAAGATTGAAATTCATACCAGGCTCCAATGTGTAACGTCGAGCGCGCGAGGTACAGAGGACGCCGGTCACCGCCCGGTGTGGGAGAACTGCGGTCGGCTCAAGGGTCCGAAGTACAGCAAACGCTTCCCTGCTTGACACTTGGAACGGTGTAGCACTTATTGAGACCCATGGCTGTAATCGCCACTGCCCCTCGCACGGAACGTCACCGACGCCCGACGAACTATCGTGCTACTTGACCGTGCTGTGTGACACAGTCTATGCTTGTCCTTGTGCTCTTTCTGGTTCCGATGTATGGCATGATACGCTTGGCCACCTCAAACTCTATCTCACAGCTCTAGCTTGACCGGATAAAATGGCCGCGGTTGGTTGTGGCAATTCCCTGTGCCGCGTGCACTCTCCCCCGTCTCCTGCACGACATTCACGATTGTGTTATGACAGCATGGCATCCCTCGAAGCGTTGAGCGCTCTTCGGACCGTCACATCCTTTCTTTACAACGTTATCGGCAGAGTCAAGGACAACACCAGCGAGTGCAGGGAGACCCTTGACCTAGTATTCCTCTTCATCTCCGACATAGAGCAGTCCGGGATCCAGAACGTGTCGCTGCCTATGCAAGAAAGGATTGTCCGACTATTGAGGTTTGTCCATTCTCGAGAAGACGAAAGCATTGTGTGCTGATATTCTGTCAAAGCACCTTTTTCGATCTCAAGGCGGACATAGAGCGACTAGAACAGAAATCTCTATTATCTCGGACGTTCCTCCATGAGCAGATTGCGTCAAAACTGTGCAAGGTTCGCAGAGTGGTAGAAGATGCCAGGAGCCAGCTCCTTGTGAGTTACTTACAGGTAGGGCTCCTGCTATGATAAGCACTTACGCTCTATTATACAAAGCTTCGGGTGCAGCTGGAGACGTACGTGTCAAACGCTGGGCGTACGACACGCACCGTTGGCCCGTGCGGGTTCATGCCGCCTTCTGAATGGAGCGGCGGACACTGGCTTGGTACCGGCTACTCAACCTTACATGCAACTCCAGCACAAGCCGTCGGTATCAATTGCGCCCGTCCCTGTTCTGACCACTTTTCCCAACGGATGCATGTTGGAGGAGGGCACGTTCGACGCCTCTGGAACTGGTTGAGAAGATCGCCGAGGGCAAATGTACAGCGTGATAAAGAGGCTAAGATCCCACAGATCGCGGGCAAGGATCAGCTCGGCGCACCAGAGAAGCCATCAACTCGACCGATCAGTACCATAGGCATAGTGCCCCTGAGCACACAGCAGTGGACCAACGAGCCTTTACCCAGGAAGCCGATGGATGCAGACTGTGGTGCAGCTCCACCTACAACGCGCCATGGGTGTGATTCGCCCTGGCAGGAGCCGTGCATCACACTTCTGAGCTTTACAGATGAAGAGCTCTCAGAGGTAGGTGCTCCGAACCACCACAAGAAATAAGAAAGTTATTGATATTTCTTTCAGGGTTTGGGATTGAGAAATACTCCGGAGGGCATTGACTCTCTTCGGAAGGTATGCCCATACTCCGTCTAAACACTCTAACGACAAGTCTAACCGTATGATATGGCCAACAGCATCTCAAACTTCTCGCCGACAATGACTCCGCGATGGAGCACTGTCTCCTGCGTGCATGGTACGCCGTGGATCATAGGAAGCGAACTGCTTTTTAACAGCCACTGAGGCGATATTCCCCATCCGTCGTCACTCCCGATGCCTCCATGCATCCTCCGTAAATTCGCCACGAAAGATTTCTGTCCCCACCTTCCTCTGATTTCGCAGTACTCGTTACTGGTCACCTCTTACATTCTTCTGGGGCCGGCCCCCAACCCTGTGACATCTTTTCGCCTTCGCTAGGTTCTATATTCGCCAGCCTCCAACGACCTTCGCGCACAGGTCAGCCTCTGCATGACCCCATACCGTAATGAAAAACCCACAGCTGCTCACCCCAGTGGCTCAGCTCGGCTTGGCCTTTTTTATTCTTATATATCGTTTCTCAAGCACGGACGGCTGTCGATACCCGGGGCTACACAGTAGCAGTAATTTGACTCTCCTCTTCACTTCCAATTTCTTGACATAAGAACGGTTGGGCATGCTAACCTCATAATTCAGAATATCCCCTTCGCCACATTATGCTTACTTATGTTCACCTATGTTCCCTTATGCGATATGTGTTTATGCCCAGCCAAATGTACTTACCTATGATGCATGCAAAGATATATCCTTGCCTCGTTTGCTCCCTCCGCACTGCGCAAGACGGCAGAATATGTCACAAGACTGAAGCATAACTTTCGCATGATGTCTAAATTTTACGCCTAGCTTAATTACTACTCAAAATGGTGTCGTCTCATGGCATCTGGTCTCTCTGCCTGGTGTTTAGCTACCATCCCAGCAGAGCGACGAAACGGTAAGCTGGTTCTGACGCCTATTACTACACGGAGGACCGTTGCATTTTCACTCTCAGTGACTACCGATTAGACTCGTGACCAATCTACTCAGTAGCTGATGGGACGCTCAGAGAGCTCCCACAGTGCTAGTGATTTCGCGTATATAACATGTAATATGTAAAGACCTGACTCTCGCGCCTTTGCTCTTGCTGGGACGTACTCCAACACGTGTACCACCAGAGACAAGCTAACAAGTCAAGGCCGCCCTCCCGTGCTCGTCCAGTAACAGCAGCCGCGCACCGTGGAACATCCGCCGGCTTGAGCGGTTCTTGCGCTTCATACGTTCCTGGCGTGTCTCCTTCCTTAACTGCGGCTGCTTCGCCACATCTCGTAGAGGCGTAACGGCCCTTTCCAAGTTCTTCTCCGCGTCTTTCTCATCCATGGTCCTTGCCTTCCTCATTACCATCCTTCCTTGACCTGTGAACGACCTGGGCGCAGGTTCTTCGATGAGTGAATCCGCGCGTTTGCGCTTCGTGCCGCGTCCCTCAGGCGTGTCATCGTCCATCTCAACGTCAGGCGCATTCTCCCTTTCCTTTCCCTTTCCCTTCACGTCTTCTTTCCCCTTCTCACCCTTTTCCTTGCCTCCATCCAAGCCCGTGGGACGCTCGTGAATACACCGAAGCGCTACAATGTCTGCGGACATTGTACACTCGTAGCGCCATACATGCAACAGGTAGCGCACCGTCATCGCGTACCGCGCGTCGAGCTCGAGCAGGATGTGGTCCACGCTCCGCAGTGTGCCTCTTGTCATCCGCACATCCTCGTCCTCCTCAGACGCGCCAGGACTGGTACGTGCCTCGACAAAATGCACGCCAACGAGCCCGACACGCGACGCGCGCCTGAGCAGGAGCAAAAACTCCCAGAAGCCGCGCAGCGCATCGACAGTCCAGACTACCTCGCCCGGCGCGTCCTGGAAGCTGCCTGTCGTCGCGGGGCTGGAGGCGAGCAGCTGGGGAAGCGCATGCAGTGCCGCGCGGAGCTTCTCTACTCCGAACCGCTCCGTCCAGCTCTCGCGCTCGCTGTCTGGTTCAGGCGGCGTGCAGGAGTCTGAAGGGGGGAACATAGGGCATGGTGTCACCGCGAAGCGCAGATCTGGCTGTACAAGCATGCTTGCAGGGGAACAGCCGAAGCCTAGGCACCCGCGTATGGGTATAACCCACGCGCAGCGGCCATACGGACTACGCAGAAAACTTTCGGCGGACGCACGAGTGTATGGTGTCACAGGATGTGGGACAGGGATTATCGATTGCTTCTTGCCGTCGCCCGCTCTGGGAGTGGGGTCTGGCAGAGGAATGCCCCGCGGATACACATCTTCCGCCAGTGTGTTGTCTGGAAAGCCGTAGTATAACGGGTTTGGATTGGTAAACATGTCGTGCTCATCTGCTTGTCGGCTCCTTTCTACGCCGTCGATATCCATTTCGACGTCTTCTCGCTGTGCCGCCGACTGCTGGCTCACAGGCCACTGTTCCTGTGTGCACTGCTGCGAGTTGTGGTACTGCTTGTACTGCCGCTCGTCGATGTCGCGCTCCTCGTAAAATCTCTCTGGGTCCGTTGGAAGCGAACCCACAATGGACGCGCTCTCCTCCTGAGAGGACAGATATACCGACGGTACCGAGGGGATAACGACAGCGACGCGCGTTGGCACAGGCCATTCGTGTGGCTACTCGTCAGGCTGTCAGCGCATCTGCTCACCTCCGGACATGCCACAGCACTCACCTGCGGGATTGTCCACCCAACGTTCTCAGAGTCCTCGATCCTTACGCGCCTCTTCTCCTTGAGCTGATTCCACTCTCGCATCAGCTCACTCTCTGCCTTCTCCCTTGCCTCGCGTTCCCTCCGGTCACGTTCCTCCTGCGAATCAGGCACAATTGTCAGGCTCGGCTGGCGCGGCAAACGGAGCGAGGGAGGCACAACCGCTGGCACTGGTATTCGCTGCGTCTGAGCCTGTTTCGCCTGCTCCTGTGGTAGCTCTGCGCCCGAATTGTTCGGCAACCTGGCAGGGTGCCCCTGTCCAAGCTCAGCCCCGGGTGATGGGGGCAGCTCAGGCGGATCGCGCGGCGGCAGGCAAGGTATGAACGCAAACGGTGGCGGCCCCTTGAGCTTGCGCGACGAGCTTGCTTTCAACTTCGACCTCGCCGCCTTCAGCCCTACTGCCTTCAATTTCGTAGACCCTAAATCTGGTGGCGGGGCGCCTGCCGAAGTCTCCTGGGCTGCATCCCGATGCGGTGTCGGCGGGTGTTCTCCAGTCAGCGGCACTTCAGCGATGCGAGAAGGCCCAGGTGCGGGCTCGGGCAGAGGCCGCTGCGAATGTGCTTGCATTGGGGGATTGCCACGATATGCTTGCGATTGGGGTAACTGCGGCGGGTCCGGTTGCTCGTGTTCTTGCTCTTGCTCCTTCTGCTCCTGTGGAAATTCCCGCACAGGCCGTAGGACAGCAGGGGGCGTCAGAGTCGGGGAATGCTGCGACGTCCGATCTCTCTGAGACCCCGCAGTCTGAGGCTGCTCCGACACAGGGACGCGCATCCCGAGGACCTGGGACACCCGCGCCGGCAACGACTCCTGCGACCACGTCCGCGCCTGGTTCTGCGAGCCAGACGCGCTCTGGCTCAATAGCCTCTGCGTACTATTCGAATGCGGACCTCCGCCTCCACCATCCCCCTGCCCCACTTCCATACTCCCGTCGAGACCATACCCCTCTGCATACGGATCCTCTTCCGCACCCGCTACCATGCCCTCACGTGCCGCCCGTCCATACGCACGCTCAAGCACCTCGTCGTATCGTGTGCCCCATGCCGCCCGCGCCGTCATACGCGCATGTGCCTCCTCAGTGGGCAAGTACGCGCTTGGCACCGGTGACGCGCTGCGGTCCTGCGGTTGCGAGCCTCCCGAGTTGGGTGGCGCAAGAGAGAGAGCAAGGAGCGCCTGCGAGTTGAGTGGCTGTGCTTGAGAAGATGGTGCTATCTGCGACGGGCTGGGCTGTGAGCCTGGAGGGGCGAATGGGGAAAGCGGACGAGGCGCAGGCTGCGAGTGCGGAGCGTGTCCGAGGATCTGGGGCCAGTGGACACTAGGCAGGCTCCCGTCTGGAGGGCTCAAATGTGGCTGCGGTCTCGGGAAGGGGAGATGTGGGCTCCGAGAAGCTGCCTCGTGCGTTAAAACGCGCTCGTTGTCGCGCTCAGGATTACTGCGTTGAACTTCGAATGTGTTATGCGCCTGCCCGACGTCCTCCGTCTGCGCCCGAAGGGCGGTCTCGCACTGTATCTCGCGCTTTTGACGTGCGCCCGCAGTATCGTGATTGAGCAAAGATGCAGGACCGTCGCCTTGATACTGCTCATCGTCACCTCGCAGCCGCCGACCCGCTGAGTGAGAGGCCGAACCAGCATCTATCGCTTGCTCCCTCTTCGCTCCCCAACCTACATCAAGTACAAACGACCGCGCTGGATCGAACGAGGGCTCAGCATGGAACGTAAGCCCGGGCGGGCTTTCCTGGCTTGCGCTTTGAGAGCGTTGACGTCGCGCGGGTGGGCGTGATAATAAGAGGGTGACGGCGTGTGCAGAGCTGGAAACGAGGCCTGGTGGGGTCTCGTCACTGTCTCCCGTCTGCGGGTCGTCTTGGTGCGTGAAAGGATTGCGAGACGAAGAGGCAAGTGCTGGTACGGGTACGTTGTCTCTTGCGGAGTGATACAAACTATCTTGTGAGCCTTGTGAAGAGGAGCTCCGTTGGGCAGGATGAGTACGTCCTGCAGCAAGAGGCGGATATTAACCTCCCGCGAGATCGTCTAGACGAGAGTCTTGACTTACCTGGGCCAGGAAGACTAGCAGGAGCGTACAGACTATCTTGCGAGAACGGCCGCTCTTGAGCCTGCGGTCGGGATGAATGCTGGGCTGCGTAGAGTTGCCCCTGGTTGGGCGGAAAAGGTGGTGGTAAGAGATTCGAGGGTGACGCGTCTGTGAGAGCCTAAGTGGCCTAAAAAGGGGGATCATGCTTCGAGGAACATACTTGAGACATCTCTGGACATACTGTCTTGGAGGAATGATCGTGCTTGTGCTTGCTGATAGGACATGAATTGCACTATCGGGGATATGAGTTCATGCACGCAAGGAATATCAAAGCAGACGCACTAGAGGCATTCTGAAAGCCTGAAGAAATTTGGGATCTCTGGCGGCTGCTTCCAGCCTGCCCTTGAGGCGCATACGGCCGGTATTGGCTCGGGGACATTGACACAAATGAGACATCCTGCTGCGACGTATCTTAAAGACTGTAAGAGCTTGAGAACGGTAATAAGGGAAGCGCGCACCCAAAAGGTCTCCTGCCACTTCAACTTGCGAGAACAGCCCCTCAAATTCTTGATTTGCCAGCGAGAATGACTGGCCTTGAACGAGCAATGAGTAGTGCGCTTAGAGCTGTGGAATCGAGGGTGGACGTACGAGGTGTGGAGGATCGAGGGACGGGCAGATCCCGCGAACTATCCATACTGTTCTGGTCAGCAGCAGGGTCACGTTTTGTTTCGTAAAGTTGTTGTTGGTTGGGTGGCAGGGGTGGTAATGAGGGATTTGTGGTTAGAGCGTCTTGAAGAGAATAAGTACAAAGAAAGCATCGTCAAGAATAGAACGCACCGGACACATCCCTTGTCATATCTGCTAACGACTGAGTCGGGTGGAAGTTATTCTGTTCCTTGTGAGTCCCATGGGGCTGTTGGCTCTGAGGCGTGCCGCCAGGTTGCCGGCTCGCGCTCTGGGAGCTGTTGTGCATATGAAGCTGATCAGAAAGTGGGGTATCGCGAGAAGGGGGTATTTTGTTCAAGGAAACGTTGTTGGTGGTGGACAACAATGCAAGCTGGCTAGCCGGTAAACTTGGCAATTCAGTAGAGAGATGAGCCGGGGATGCGGGGCCGAGGGAAATAGATGAGACTTTTGATGCCGCAGGATCAAGCGAACTCTTTTGCCGAGACAACGAGCGGCGAGCATCCGCAAGAGAGGGAGCGCTCGCGTCTGCTCCTAAGGCAGCTGTGTGGACAAAATCGTCGAGGTCGGAGACGTCAGCCGGCTTGAGCTCGCCGGGAGCGAGCACGGGCAGAGCGATGTCGAACCATTTGTGAGAAGAGTCCGCGTCGTGGACAAGGATCGATGCCTGGTGGTGAATGTGCTGCGATGTAGGCAAGCTGGAGGCAAAGACATGGACGTTCATCGCAGGCTGATATTCCCGTTACCGGAACACGTGAGCCGTGACATAACGCGCTCCCAGGCGCGCGCCCCCTTAATACCACCGCAGCGAAAACCTGCATGCAGTGAGTGGTTCAATTTTGCTTTAGATACCGAGGCCCGGAGGTACAACTTGACACACCAGCCTATGTACTGCTGCTTGAGGTTGCTGAACCAGTCCACTCTGAAAAGTGGCAAACCTTCACAGTACACGCCATCTTCAAAAGACGTTTTTGATGCAATCGGCAACAGCCTCCACAGGCGATAAATCGCGTCTGTGATGACGCTATTGAACGCTGATACGAAGGATTGTGGTGACATTGCTAGACAAATCAAGGCGTTCATAACGCGCGCGGCACGCGACTTAGGGATAATAGTGTCCGGCACAGACGACACACAAAAGTCATATCTTCCACGATACCGAAGGATAGTGTGTCGCCCTTGGCTCCGCTGGTAGATATCTTGCTTGGGCCGGATGCCTCTGCGACGACCCATACCCGCGATCACTCCCGGACTCCTTAGCTCTCGGCTGAGGTTCTTGCTGTGAATTGCGGTCGCGAACTTCGCCTTCCCTGATACGTTGTGTTCACCTCTCAGAGACGGATTTGTTGCTCATAGCTAAAACATCCATCTTCAATATTGTCATCATCGTCGACCTTCACATCGACCCGGACTACATCAACACCGCAAATCTTGTGCCAATCACCAACGACTACATTTCGACTATTAGCGTCGTGTTTGCGACAAGTACGTGCCCTCACCCCCTCTTACGCATGTTATTTCACTTGCTCTTTAGTTTAAAGCTCGAGTTTCAGCTACATCAAGCTACCACAGAGAAACCGGCTTCGGTGGAGCGAAGCAGGGCAAAACGGAGTAGTAATGTTGTTGTTGGTTACAAACGGCTCGTCGCTTCGAGACGAAGGTCAGGCGGAATCAATAACAAAAACCACGGATGGGTGGAGGCCGATGAACGAGAGAAAGGGGGCATGATCTCGTTGTAAGAACCTGTGGAGAAGACTCAGGAGTGTCAGCCGGGGTTTGCGTAGGCCTCATCACAAGAGCGATGTAGTTGGTATTGCTGTGCTTTGCTGTATATGTGTACTAGACATGCTCCGCGCTTTCAGGGTCTCCGTTGACCAGATAGACATATACCGCCGAGGATTAGTTCCGTAATAGCTCTTAAATATTTGATGCTTTAGTCGTAAACGTCGCCCTGCAGCAGCAACGGTACAGATAACTTATCGAGTTACTGATCGGCGGAGGGGCAGAATGCAACCTGGTAGTTAGCGGCGATGGACGGAGTGCAAACCCACACAGCGGTTCCGCTGCTTTCGTCTACGGCCCTCGTCAATGAGCGGTTCTACACGAAAGAGTGGGGACGAACCGTAGGGAAAGACATACGCATCAGGGCAATTGCCCTCTGGGAAGAGAACATGTCAGTCGCTACATGACACAAACGATCAGACTGCACTTACTAAAGTACGAATAATATGCAACACCGGACGCCGGACATGTCGCCGCAGTGCTATACTGGCCAGTGCAGCAGTTCGGCGAGTTCGCTAGTAGTATATAAGAGCCGGTAACGTGTAGACCTAGTCGAAGTCCTCACCAGGATCGCCGTCAATGTTGGCCTCACAGGCGTTCTTGCAGCCGACTGGGAGTCCGGTTGAGTTGTACGGGCCCTGCAACGGAGCAGGACTTTCCAAAGCGCGAAATGCTCAGAATGAAGCCTTAATGACCAGGCAAAGAGCTTACAGTCGGGGTTAAGATCAACCGGGCAGCTAGGGATTCCGCATCCTTGATCGTTACCAACGCGCATAGGCAAGTTGAACCCGTTGACGAGGGAAACTGGCATACATTAGTAGGCCAGCGCGATGCAATATGAGGAGCATTGTGCGCTCACCATCGACATAGTCGACGAGATCTTCGCCATGAAGCGTGAAATCGGCCACAGTCACAGGTGGAATGGCCTGGAGTTGACAGGGGAAATGAAATTTTGAGCTCGCGACATAGTCTGCTATAACACTTACGGTCCCCGTATGTGGGTCGCACTCGAGACCTCCATTACATCCCCCATCAGCGCACTGGGTTGCAGGATTGGGATCATTGAAATCGCAGTCGCGGCGAGCCTGCATCACAAAGATTTTAGCCTTTGTTTTTGTATTATTATTTCTCCACCAGCATACCCAAATATGTCCAGCTTGCCAGTTGTCTGGGACGTAGAAGCTAACGAATGTGCCCGGAGCCGCCTCCCATCTACAATATTCAGTATTAATGAATGTGGCAAGATGAATAGCGCGAAAGAGAAATACCCCGTAACATAATCCGGTGTGACGCCTGTGCTGCTGGCACTAAGGTCAGTGAATATCTGGATACTACAGGTTAGGTTGAAAGCTTGTTCCTTGGGTACGTGTGAACTCTTACTGCGGGCCTGAAACCATAAGCCATGAGCAGCATGTAATACATACCGAGCATATACACTCACCAGATCGTGAACGGGCAATTGTTTGAAACGGTAAAGGTACGCCCGCTAGCTAGGGCGGCCAAAGAGGCAAAGGGACCAAGGTAAGCGAGTTTCAATGCTGATAGTTCGGGTGAGTGCTCTCGAGGGAGGGGGAGGGATCAGGAATCTTGACAGAACGTACGGACCTCGCATGCTGGTTATGGGCGGAGCCTTGGTCGGACATAGGTCGTTCGGATGCCAAAGGACTACGGACTGATCGCGTTTGCCACGTACTAGACCACATGGGTGCAATAGTAGGCGACTGCAGTCTTGCCATGGGCTTGCCCTTTCTAAGAATTGAGGCCCGAAAGCAGGGTAGAGGTAACACTAATTGTAGTGATACGCACCTTCGGACCGGTAGGCCAGGGGCTGAGCTTGAAGCTTGAAAGGACGCACCTAGTAACGTACCATCTCAATTTACACATGTGACCAGTCATCGTGCATCACATTGGATTAGTGCTTCCCGTGTTTCCATCTGCATATAACCTCCTGGCAACCAGGCATCCTTACTATCACATGTTCACCTGACGCTCAAAAGGCGTTAGTTTCTCGTAATTCCGGTGGAAACATGCCAGTCACTGCGAGTACTAGCAATCTGATCATGATTTGTTGCCCCCATGCTGGAGATGTCTGGGCAGTGACCAAAAACTGCGGGGCTAACAAGGATACACAAGGAGCTACAACATCTGGGTCCATTTGGTGTTGTCGGCCTAGCGCTGGAGTTCTGCTGTACAGTTGCTTTCAACAAGACTTTGGACAACACGAACGACTTTGTGGCGTCTACGTCGGAGCTTTCGGATTGATCCGAGTAGAGCGCTTCTTGCAGCTTCCACTACACAGCTGCACGGATGAGACTGTGGGGCTCAAGATCTGGCGGATTTTGTGATTCGGGGAATCGTGATCTTTGAGCGTTGGTTTTTGTCTGAGATTCGTCCGACCGAAATCATGATTCTGGCCAATGCGAAATACGCCCGATCCGAGATCTCCCCACCACAGTTTGGCGCCCACAGAGCCTCAGGCCTCAGAGCACACGTCCGTTCGAGTTGTATTCCGTACTTAGAAGTCCACATTGAACAGTAGGAGACTACATTAGAACACATGTATGATCTCAGCTCGGGTAGTAAGCTGCAATAGATGCCGGAATAACAGGCTACGGGCCGGAGAAAAACTCATCGTCAAGCTCGCTGGTACCTTCGCCCCTCATAGACAGGGCCGGAACGTTGTCGTCGTCGTCCTCAAGGAAACCACCACCTAGATTACCTTCAGGGAAATCCTTTTCGTCCTGAGCTATCATATCTTCTCGCCACCTATCCATCCAAGATGTCAGCAGTATATCAAAGTTATAACACCACGGGACACATACTTAACCCACCCGTCGCTCTCGTAGTTTGTACCAAGGTTCTTCTTCTGATGAAGCTCCTTCATCTCAGCATTGACAGCCTTCCAAAACCCACTGTCAGCCCCACTCTGTCGTTCCGTCTTGGTAAGAGACGATGTGCTCGCACGTGCATCTGACTGGCTTTAGTGAAGAAGCGTACAGGCATCACGAC